>NC_133657.1:199959376-200204707 GCF_009905375.1 Apium graveolens | reverse complement strand
CGGATAACAGTTTATCCTCATCCGTCAATTGTCTTAATTTAAGCCGTTAATTCCCTGTACATATCCATCGAGGTTATACTTACAGTTTGTAAGCATTACACGACGGATAATGGGTGGAATTTTTACAGATTATTTTTTTTTAACGGCTATTTTAGGCAATTTCTATTGGTCACTTCATTTACTTTATTTTTATCAGTTATTTTTGAGATAGTATAAAAGCTTATTCATTTCAATAGTCTTTTCTTTTATCATTCTCAATTCAACTGCTCTAATTTCATTCTCTCTCAAGCACCTACTCTCCTTCTCTTCAAGTTCTTATTCTCTAACAATGGCACATATAGTAAAGATTATGTCTCAAACTGGGTTCATTTATGAGAAGAACAATTTCACTGCATTAGTTAACCAGGGTATTCAGCAATCGGATGACTACCACAAGATGATGGACTTTGTGAAGACTTGTAAGCTTAATTATGCCATGCTGGAATCACCCACAATCTTTTGTGAAGTTGTTGAAGAGATGTGGACCACTGCTACCTACAACTCTATAGATAAGACCATCACTCTAACCATCAAAGGTAATGAATTTTGTATCAATAGTGATGTGATAAAAGCATGTTTCAAAATTCCTGATAACAATATGACTTCACCACACAATGACACTGATATTATCAATATGCTTAATTCCATGCACTATGCACTTCCTACTTCTAAACTGAGTGATATTAGGAGAATGGGTCTTAGGAAGGAGTGGAGTTTCTTGTGTGATGTAGTTACAAAGGTTTTCTCTGGAAAAATCAGTAATTTTTATTCAGTGAACATTTCCATGCTTAACATGCTATACATGCTACTTACAGATAAATTTTATAATTTCAGTGACCTTGTCTTGTTTGAGTTAGGCTATAAATTAGGGGAGTTAAATAAAAGAGGTAAGAATGTGTATTATGCTAGATTTCTTATGATATTGGCTAACCACCTTTGTGAAGAAATTGTGCTTGAGAACCCTAACAACAAACTAAATTATTGGGTTCAAGAGAGAAGGATCATTGCAGACTTGAACAGGGCCAATCATCACAAGGATGTGCCAATGTTCTACTTTCCTGCAATGCAAGCACCTCAGGTAAGTGAGGTAAGTTCATCCATCCCTACAACTATTTCAACCTCCATAATTTCTTTAAGTTCAGGAGTAGCTATGGCAACTGTGCCAATGACCAAACAATTGCCTACCAAAGCTGCCAAACCTACTACTATTTCCAAATCCAAATCAAAGAAAACCCCCTCTGGTATCTCTCAAAAGATGCCAGTTGAAAAATCCACAAAAGCCAAGGAGGGGAGTGTGAAGGAGGGAAAGTCAGGTGAGGGAAGGGGTGAACATCAAAGAAACCCCAAGAATAAGGTTGGAAAGTTCAGTGAATCCTGGCCTAGCCACACTGCAGTTTCCCAACAAACTACAGTGCTTAAAAAGGATAAAAGCTCACTTCTAGCTGCATCCTCCCAAAAGGATGTAGTTATTGAACAAAGCTCTCAACCAAGAGCATAGGCCAAGAGGGTTAGGGACACAAGCTCACCCCAAACTTATACAAGAAAGAAGAAATCTAAAACCTCTGGGGATGCACAAGGCACACACACAGTGCAAACTGGTGCTAAAGACACAGTCACTGCACCTTCTCAAGTTCAGTTTGATGTGGCTCCAATAAATGTGGAGTCACGGCCAAAATCTCTAGTTATATAAGCACCTCAAACACCAAACTCACCAACAAATTCTCTGGATGTGGATATGATACACACATCAATTCCTGATTCTCCTTCTTTAACTCTGTTGAGGAAGCCAAAATCCAGTGCAAGTGAGCATCATCTTTTAGATGATTTGTTGGCTCACTTGCCAATTTTTTCAGGAACTGTTGTGTCATCTGTGCCTAAAATATCTTCAATCAGCATAGAGTCAACAATAGTTTCTCTTCCCAGTTCATTCATTTCTACTCTCTCGATGGATATTGCTCATCCGTCGAGTAGTGATTGTATCCCGACGGATAAGCCTAACAGCAGTTATCCGTCGGATAGCAAAACCACTCACTCGATGGATATCACTTATCCGTCGAGTATCTCTGCACAGCTTCACACTTCAATTATTTCCAGTGCAGAAGATCTAGTGGTTGTACAGTCACTCTTAGGATTGAGAGAGCAGAGTATTTTGAGTGAGAGTCTGGGTTGCTCCCAGGAAAAAGGAGAGGAAAAGAGTGAAAATCAGCCATTCATTTCTTTAGGATTGGCAAAAGGGAGTGAGAGGAGTCACACCTTAGTAGGTGAAGGTGAGGGTGTGAGGGTGGGAAGTCAGGGTGAGACCCTGATGAAATAAAAGAGAGAACATGAGAGAAAAGAAGGTACAGAGGGTATAAGGGTGGATTCAGCCATTGCTCATGAGTCAATGATTGTGGATGATGCTGAAAAGGAAAGACAATTTCAGCAACATTACAAAGCTGTAATTGATAACATTTCCTTGGATGCTGACACTTTTACTCATCCTGTGTCAGCCTATCAACTGTTGGCTGCTCAGGGCAATGAGGAGGCAGAGAAAACTTTAAATCTAGTACATACTTCAGAATCTCTACAAAGGGATAAAGCTGCTGTCAATTTGATGCCTCCTATAGCTGGTGAGCCATCTGAAGAATTTGGAGTAAATTCTAATGATGATGACTCTGTTTCATTTGATGAAAACATGAATTTAGGGGGAGATGAAGGCCCAAGTTCTATTCCAGATTTACCTGAATGGGCATTGATAATGGAGTCTACACTAGGACAATTCAATGTATCCTTAGTCAAACAAATCATGTCTATCCAAAAGGCCATTCAGAACACCTCAAATGCTGGTACCAAGGCTATTCTTCAAGCTCACCTAGATTCTCTACATCTCATGAAGCTACAGCAATTAAGACAGAATCTGAGTATGGATGAACTCAAAAAAGGATATAGCTGACTTGAAGACCTACAATTCTGAGAAGATGGATTCCATCATGCCCTATGGTACCATGCAGGATCTGCTACTGAGACTGAGAAGAGAATCAGATGCTGAAAAGAAGCTGGCCAATTGGAGGACAGAATTCAAGTTATTGAAAACTCTATGGTCACCATTCTTCAAAATCAACAGTCTCAGACCAGTCTTCAAAATCAACCCCTCAACTTGATGATAACAAAAAGGGGGAGAAAGGACCAAGTGAGGGGGAGAAGCTTCAGATACAAATCACTAAAGTAATTGTACCTTCAATTACTGTCTCAAAGCCACCAGTTGCAGATGGCATAGATCTGATTCAAGCAGCAGCAGCCAACTTGAAAGCTGCTGAGAAAGAAAAGTTGAGTTTGGTCAACTGGGAGAAGATTGATGAGGAAATACAGAAAAAGTTTGAGCTTGTCAAGGAGCCAGTTAAGTCAGCCATCCATCACTCTCAAGTCAAGCAAATTAGTGTGCATGAGATGAGCATGAACTATCTGGAAAGAGGACAATCTTCCTGCATCAAGTCTCCAAAGGCTGAAATGATTCTTAAACCAAGGGCAAACTACTCAAAATCATCTTTGAAGAACCCCTTGGATACTGTGTATGAGACACCCAAGCCTGATGAAAAGAAGCTTCTGTCAAGATCAACTGTCTTCTATAAAGATCCAGCTGATTCAGTTTCTAAAAGAAGGATTGCTAAAATTGTCAGAAATGGGAAAGAAATTTGTGTGGTGGTTGGACACCCTCAATTTGCTCAAGCAAAGAGAGAAGAAAAAGCTAGATTGAAGCAGGAAAAGAAGCAGGCTGCTCTAGATGCTAAAAAGGCTAAACAAAAGAGAGAGCAGATTGCTATCTTGGCCAAGCTACATGATGTAAACACATCACAACAAATTCCCTCTCAACCATCTGAAGCTACTGAATCAAGGAAGCAAGTTGAAGAACAGAAGAAATCTCCAAGAAAGAAAGAATTGGCTAAAAGAACTAAAAGGAAACTGGATATTGTTGACAAGGAATTGGAAGATCAATTTCCTAAGAAATCCACACCAATTAAAACTCTAGCAACAAAGCCATTTGCGGTATTTGAAGACATAAAGGTGGTGGATCCCTACAGGAATATTCATGGTGAACCTATTGTGCCCAAGGATGAGCCAATAGAATGGGAGAACATACCAATTCCAGACTTCAATCTACCAATCCTTAGCAAGCCAAAAAGGACAAAGTCAAGAGCAGTCAAGAAAGTGAAGTTGCCACCTCTCAAATCCAAGTTTGTAGTTAAAACTCAGCCCAAAGTCAATAAGGGAGACTACTTGTACTTGTGTGACATTAAAGAATTTTCTGATCTAAACCTCTATCTGGATGAACTAGATGAGGTGAGAGGAATTGATACATACAGAAACCTACCTGAAAGGTTAGTGTTCAAGTACAAAGGAGGAAAGGAGATTCAGTGGCCACTTCATAGGATTCTTCAAGAGAGCCAAGCTGTACTGATTAAAGTTTATTCATCCTTCAAGAAGAACTTTGGGTTCAATGTCACTGCAAGAAGACTAGTATTGAAGAAGATTGAAGAACTAAGGAGTGTTAAAGCTAAAGATGCACTCCCAAATACTCTAATCATCCCATACACAGGGAGAAGAGTGCATCTAAGGCCCTACTGGCTGATGGAGTTCATGGATGACAAAGGTGTGAGAAGATTCTTCAAATTAGAAGACCAATTGAGCATCTCTAGCAATGAGACTCTCTTGAAAATGCAAGAAAAGCTAAATCTCTCAGAATCTGATGAACTGGAACTCCACAGGCAGCTCCAAAATTAGATTGATGAAAACAACAGAAAGCTTGGAAGAAGATTCAGACCTTCAAGGAACTAGATAAATCTGCTCAGGCCAAAGGAGCATCTTGAAAATGACTGTGAGCCAAACTTTGTACATTTTGATTAATTGTAGCACTTTTCAGTATTATCTACTTTTCTTTAAAGCTGTATGTTTAGGGTGTTTTGTTATCATCAAGTATCTCTTAATTTATGGCTACAATTCCAGTAGACATAAATTGGGGGAGATTGTTGTGCATATATTGTGTACTTGATGATTTCATGAACAAAACACCTAAGTAGATTTTACTTAGTGAAATAATGTAGCACTCGACGGATAAGAATTATAGTCTTTACGGATAACTCATTATAGTCCCGACGGATGATGACTTATTATCCATCGAGTGAGTAGCTTATGTAATAATAAGTCTGTAGCTCATTTCTGCATACACCTTTTTATAGATTCTGTAGTAGCATATAAGTCATGTTGACTTTAACTGTATATGCAGAATAGGTTGATTAATTGTACATAGATGATGTCTTGTAATTCTGTATAAATGAATTGAAGTCAAGTGCCAAAATAGCTACCGATGGATGATTAACAAAGCCATCGACGGATGATCAAATAGCTATCAACGGATGTTCGATATAGCAGTTGACGGATGATCAATGAAGCCATCAACGGATGATCATAAAGTCGATGGATGATCATGTACTCAAGAGATAAAGAATTCAAATATCAGTTGACAGCGATAACTGGTCACATGCGTCGAAGTGTATGCAAATAGAATGAGGAAGCCTATTAACTGGGTAATAGAGAACAAAGTAGCAAAGCATTAGACCCGATAGTTTTTATAATGATTCTATCTTTTGACTTTGTAATCTTGGTAATATATAAACCAAGAAGTAGCAAATAGAAACTAAGATCTGAGATACAAAAAGTGAGAAACATTTGTAAGCAGAATTATTAGCATTTCTTTGTATTCTCAGTAGTTCATATTTGTAAGCAGTTGTGAGCATTCTTGCACACAGAGTTCTCTCGATATAATATATATCTCTGGTGGAATTGTTTAAATCCACCAGAAAGTTTTTAAAGACTCTTGTTTTTAATTACTCGTGTTTTGGTTTGTTAGGTCACACACACTGTAGAGGGGGTGAATACAGTGTATAATACAATCAAATCGAACTTTAATATCTTACGTAACAGAAAACAAACTTTATTGAAACAATAAACTCTGTTACAGTATGGAACTGTTACCTCTTAGTGATGAACAACTATCACGAGAGCTGCTAGGGTTACAATGAATAATCTTCTTGAATATAATAACACTTATAGTGTAAACCCTATGTCTGTGTTTATATACTACACAGTTACAAGATAATCACTAATTGATATGGAATATAATTCTGCTTCCTAAAATATATCAATCAGATATCTTTTCTTCCAAGTATTCCATTCTTCACGGAACTCCTTCTTCATGCATATCTCTTCTTATGTTTATCTCGATCTTCTTTCCTTTAATCAGCTATTGTCCTTATCTGAATGTCCTTCAGCACTTAAGTTCTGATATCTAACTTCTGATGATTATCTCCTGATAATATAAGTATTGATATCCTTAAGTCCTGACTTCCAGTATAAGTACTGATTAATGGTTAAGTACTGATTTGTCCTGTTAAGTAAGATCTGAAATCTAAACATAAATCATATTAGCCATGACATTATCAAATATATCTAACAATCTCCCCCAACTTGTAAATTAGCATAATATACAAGTTTAACAGATATTTAATGATGTCAAAAACATTAAGTACAAATGCATGAGAATTAGACTAGATAACTACAACTTACAGTCCTTAAAGCTTTACCAATATTTAACTTCTGATAACAACTTCAGTCTGTACAAATGTCAGAATTTAAGCAGTTGTAGATCTTTGACTTGGCTTCATTATCTGATCTCTCTGATGTCAGGAGTTGTTCTGAGATAGTTCTTCAACAAACATCTCTCAGCATATCTAAGTTCATCAATCATTCTCCTTTTGGCATCTTTAAGCTCTGAAGTATCTTCACCAATTTGAAAGATTGCAGCTCTAAGATCATTGATCTTTGCTTTTCTTATATCCTAATCCAGTCTGATCAAATAAGCTTTATCAGACTCAAGATTGAATTCCACAGCCCTGTACCCTAGAAAGGTAGTTACAATTTGAGTAGAATTGGGCTTCATTTCAGCTATATCACCCTTGTGATCTCTGTACTTTGGAACGTATGCGCTGTCAAACTTAACAGAATAAAGCTTTTTTTGTCTCTGAATCTGATCCTTCAAATAGTTTGCAGCAGTCCCTGTCAATCTGTCATCCACTTGAAGTAAGAATAGTACATGCTCCAATTCTTCAAAATACTTCAATGGAATGGCATTTTATCTTATATGATAAACCCTACCATCTGTCATGAAATACAACAAGATGTATTCTTTCAAGTAGGTATGGTAAACCATTTGTACAGATTCTAGTTGATTCAATCTCTCAGGAGTTGCTCCAATACCTGGTTCACTCAAGGAAGTTGGATCATTAGTATTGTTATGTATTCTTCTTTCATTAGCACTTCCCAATCCAGTTTTATCTCTTGCTTCCTTTCCAGTAACTACTCTAGCTTCAAAACCACTTGCAGTAGTCTTCAAAGGTTGAGTCTGTTTTGCTTTAGTGAATCCTGGTAGGAGTGTTTTTGGTCTATCTTCTGATATCAAGTTAACTTGAGCTATGTCAGAGGTTACTTGCTTCTTCTGAATATCAGAACTTATAATTTCTTGACTCTGAACAACTTGAGCCATGTCAGAGGTTGTTTTAAGAACTTTTCTTGAAGTCAGAGCAAGATCATCCTTTTCATCAGTAATTTCTTCATCCTCAGGAGGCACATACACCTTGATAGGTTCACCAACCTTTTCTTTACCCTTGGATCTTGGATCTATCTGCGGTTGTGATTTAGCCAATGTTGCTTCAGTATGTGTCCTTTCTTTGATCACAATGTCTTTGAGTTTTGGAAGTGGCTTTTTACCAGAAGCTTCAGATTTAGATGCAACTTTCTCTGATTTAAGTCTGGCTTCTTCTTCCATTAAACTCTCCAAGTCCATTCCTGGAATTTCCTGAAGAAATAACTGTCTAGACATTTCCTCATCAAGATCTAAAAGTTCATCAGAACTTATCCTTTTACCAGTAGCAGAACTTATTCTTTTCCCAGTATCAGAACTTGTCCTGTGACTTGTGATTTCAGCTTGTCTTGATGTGAATCCTCTACCTTGACTATGACCTCTACCCATTCCAGAGCTTCCTCGATCATCTTTTCCATCATCCTTCCCTTTCAGTGTCTTGTCAATCTTGCATTTGGACTTAATTACTTTCTCCCCCTTTTTGGCATCAGCAGGTAATAGAAGAGAGACAAGCAATTCCACTGAAGATTGGATTTCATTAAGTTGTGATTACTGAGAAGCTTGATTTTTTAGAATATCACCAATCTGAGCTTGTTGATGATCTTGAGTCTTCTTAATAGAAGCAATCCTGTCAAAGGTAGGTTGGAAGAACTTTTTCTTATTAATTTTCCAAACTTCTCCTTGCTTAATAAATTCTTCCTGAATCTTGTGTAGCTCTGCACGAGTAGTTGAATGAAGACCTTGTAGATGTTTAGTACTCAATGCAGTGACTCTAAGCTGGGTTTTGAAATCATTAGAATTTAACATTTCATCAGCTTTAGTCAAGTGCTCAGCAAGATGAATATCATTTGGAACACATGAAACTGAGTTCCATTCCTTAGTCCACTCCCGTCCTGCAGGAGTTTCACTCCAAGGCACTGGTGCTTCTCGGGTAACAAACTTCTTAATAAGTTCAGACTTAAGAATAGTTTGTGGAGGAGCATGTCCTGAAGGACCTGCTGCATCAGCATCTGCAGTTGGAGCAACATCACCAGTATCTCCAGCATTTGCAGCATCAGAACTTAAAGAATCAGTATCTTCTGATAAGACAACAGTGTGTGTAGCAATGGAGGCTTCAGCATCCTCTAATTGCTGATCTGGTTCTAAGTTCTGATCAACAGCCATATCCTGATGCTCACCTAAAGTCTGATCATCAGCATCTTGATGCAGAGAAGGTGTTGTAGATAACTCTGGAGTTTGAACAGCATCAGTAACAGGTGTTGTTGAAGGATTAGTTGCTGTTGGAGCTTCTAAGAGAATTACTTCAGGCACAACCAAGTTTTGAACATCAATATCAGCACTTGTGCCTGGATCAACAGGAGACACAGATGGTGTGATAGCCTTTTCAGAAACAGCTTCCTTAGATGAAGTTGATGGAGAAGAAGTGACTGTAGCAAATTCCTTGTCTTGTGAGATGAGAGATTCCTGATCCCCTTCCTTAGCTGCTTCCTCTTCATCATCTGAAACTGGCCTTTTTGCCCTCTGTTTCTTGTATCTCTTTGTTGATTTGGATTCCTTGGAAGTTTCAGGAACTGTCATTCTTCTAAGCCTTTTGAGAAGCCTAGATCCCCCAATTCCAGAATCCTTCTGAGAAGTCTCTTTCTCAGCTTCACTTACAACAGGTTCTGAAGAAGGAACCTGGTCCTCAGTATCAGATTCATCTCTCAAGGCAATCCTCCTTCTCTTTTGAGGTGTTTGAGGAACAGTCTTTGTCCTCTTTGGCTTGGAGGATGAAGGCTTCACAGTAAGTGCTGAGGATGAGGGTTGAACAGTCTGTGAAGTGGAGAGATAGGATTTGAGATATTTCCTGAGGGTAGGTTGAGTAGAATGAGTGGTAGGTGCTGAGGATGATGGTTTTTGAGTGTTTGTTGTTGGTTGGACATCAGAGTAAACAGATCTATAAGTATCAGGATCAGCATTTACTAGGATCTGTTTTACAGACTGAGGAATCTGTAATGTTCTAACCACTGATTTCTTAGTGTCAGCATTTACCAGGTCATTAAAGTAGCGTTTTGCAACTTTAAACGGTGGGGTTGAGGAACTGACTAATTGAGCTTCATCAGTACAAAAAGTATAAATAAGTTGACAGAATCTAGCAAAATAGAAAACATTCCTATCCTCTGTCATCCTATCCCCAATAAAACCAATTATACTAGTTGCAAAATCAAAATGAGTTTGATTTATAATAGCATACCCGATGTGCTGACTCAGAATTGGGATAGCATCAAAATTCGAACATTTGTTCCCAAAAGCTTTAGTGATGCAGTCGAAGAAGAAGCTCCATTCTCTTCTTATATGAGCCCGTTTCAACTGCCCAAGTTTTGCCAAACTCTTTTCATACCCCAAATTTGCCATTAACTCCTGAAGAGCTGATTCTTCTGGAATTGAAAAGGTACATCCTTCTGGGAGATGTAGAGCCTTGCGTATTGTACCAGGAGTGACTGCATAAGAAGAATCACCCACTTCGAAAACAATACTAGGAGTGCCATGTCTACCACCATCATCAAAGTGCCCAGTCCGCCAAAATGTCAGAACTTGTTGGCTCGAAAAGACTGAAGGCTGGGTTAATGCATACCCAATCTCACTGTGTGCAAGAAGATCTTGCACAAAATGCAATTCAGATGGAGCTTCTGCATGATCAAGAATTGCAGCATAGTTGTTTGGAACAAACTTAGCTCCATCAATGATTAAATCCTTAGGTGTCATGTGAAAAATTGAGATTTAAAAGTGCCTGTTAGGTGTTTGATAAAATGTCTGTATGAAAAACCAACGTGAGAAGAAGAGAGAAAGAGAGAGTAAAAGCAAGTAGAGAGAAAAAGTATGAAGGAAATAAAAGATTAAAGAAATCCTCTCTCTGTCATACTTATACTCTGAAAAACAATGTTACCGTGGGACACCTATCAGACATGCAGTAATAACGGATAGTTACTGGGCGCGAGAAAACAGTAATCATTACTTGCCCACTTGTCTGTTTTCAAGGAAAAACCGTTCCACTTACCCAGATATTCCATTAATCAAGGTGAAACAGTTTAAATCAAAATTGAAACCGTTCCCACTGATTTAATTATTTTTCACTGCATCATTAATATTCTGAAAATAAATCAAGTGAAAATGACCAAGATAAATCAGATGAGTAAGTGCTGATAAAGAAAAATCAGAACTTAAATTAGAACAGAATTTATATGGTCATCAGAATATGAATAATTATCAGGATTTATCAATGCATTACAAAACAACTTAGAGATAAAATCTTGAAACAAAAACAAATTTCATTTATATATCAAGAGAATACATTCATGATATTGAAATTACATCAGTACTTATACAAGATTTCCCTAAGCTACTAAACCTAACATCAACAGCCTTTGTCCTAGCTCAAGAAGCAGGGCAAGGCTGATGATGAAGAAAAATAGGAAGAAGAAAATAAATCATTTCTTCTTCCTACTCTCGACAAACAGAATGGCGAGTCGGATGATTCGCTCTTGCTGGTGGAGAGCTTCCAGCCTTTCCTCCTCCAATCGCTCCAGATGGCGATGGTAATCCATATAGAAGAAAAGGAGGTGGGTCAGTACCTCCTGTGGGACAGAGTCTCATATCTCCTCAGGAATGGTCGTGATGTGCCATTCCTGCTGCCATTCAGCACAGCTTAGCTCCATATTAAATGTTTGGTAATTCAAAAACATGTTGTATCTGACCATTGTGTTTTTAAAAGAAAAAGTATGAAGGTAAGTTGGTGAGAAAGAATTTGATGGGAAGGCTGATGTAAAGTGGTTGCTTATATAGGCAAGTGAATGCCAGGAGACGCAAAGGAATTTAATGCTGACAGGTAGAATTAATTCTACTTCATCTCCCCAGACTTGGAAAAAGAATAACATTCATTGGAAAGAGAAAACATGGTTTAATGCACACAGGAAACAAGTAAAAGTAGACTGTTCAAGTACGAATACCATTAACCCTAACCATAGTGACTATTAATCTTCCACTTCAACATATTCTAGTTTGAACCGAGACTGTTATCAAATTTTATCCACAGATAAGTCAAGTAAAGAATTTAGACTGTAATATCAGAACTTAGACTTATATCAGAACTTAACAGTCATCAGAACATAATTTCTTAACTCGAAAAAGGAATGCTTATCTGAGTAAATCCTCATACAAGTTCTGAGTTATACTCTTCAGAACTTAATCTTCAGAATATGTAACCAGAACTTGTCCTCAGAATTAGTGCAAAATGACACAATGACTGTTTATCTAAAACAATATAGACCACCACAATAATTTTCATCATTCAGATGGAGTGATTAGTGTGTGCATCAAGCTAAATAGAAGACAAAGAGTAAAGTCTGATTCACTTCAGTACATCTTAGAAATAAGGCATAACTAAAAATTTTTCTAAAGAGCTGTCATGATCCTGAAACCTACTGATGAATGAGTTCATGCTTGAGTCCACCTCAACTGTTTTGTGCTAATTTTATGCATCTTTTTAAATTCTATTTTACAGTGGCTTCTCAGTGTAAGTGAGTCACGACTGCTTATCAGAATTTATGCTATTATCAGAGTATTTCTCCAGTAATCATAGAGTGTGAAAAGTCACCAAGAAAATATTTTGCTTTTCTAATGCATATTTACTTAATATCAGCAATGCACTTGGGTCGTCCCTTCCACATTTTTACTCTAGATCTCAAAGGAGTACCTGATTTTATTCTTTGATCCTTTTGCTTTTTCTTTTGATAAGTGAGGTTTATCAGCACTTAGTACATTCAGCAGTTTACTAGTATCAGAACTTAACAGATGAGTAGCATTATTCTAATTTGTGACTTAGTAATAAGATAAACAAAGTAAACTCAACTAAGCTCAATTATCAGAATTTGCTTGTGTCATAAGATTCCACAGAAATAATTACTTCTTACATGGGATCATTTGTTTATTGAAGACTACTAGGTCAGTATCTAGCACAGTTATCATCATAGGATTGAATAGTTACTTAAACAGACATATCACTTATCAGAGTTTAGAGACATATATCAGACAACAATCAGTACTTAAACGCATATTTCAATTAATCACAGAATACACAAAGAGATTACATTCTGTAAATACTGATCATAAAGTCTGATGCATCAGAACAAAACTAGGCAGATTTAGAAAAAGAACCTGAAACCAATCCAAGTTCATTTACCAATCTTGTAAAGTGGCTTCACATAATGGTTTTGTGAAGATATCTGCTAGTTGTTGATCTGTTGGAACAAAGTACAATTCCACTGTACCTTCATCCACATGTTCCCTTATGAAGTGGTACCTGATGCTGATGTGCTTTGTCATAGAGTGTTGAACTGGATTACCTGTCATAGCAATAACACTTTGATTATCACAGTAAATAGGGATTTTGAAATATATTAACCCATAATCCAGTAACTGATTCTTCATCCAAAGAATCTGTGCACAACAGCTTCCTGCAGCAATATACTCTGCTTCTGCAGTTGATGTGGAAATTGACTTTTGTTTCTTGCTGAACCAAGAAACCAATCTGCCTCCAAGGAATTGGCAGCTTCCACTTGTGCTTTTCCTGTCAATTTTGCAACTTGCAAAATCTGCATCTGAGTAACCTATTAGTTTAAAATCTGATTCTCTAGGATACCACAATCCCAGATCAGCTGTTCCTTTAAGATACTTAAAAATTCTTTTCACAGCTGTTAAGTGAGGTTCTCTTGGATCTGCTTGAAATCTTGCACAAAGACAGGTAGCATACATGATATCAGGTCTACTAGCAGTTAGATAGAGTAGAGAGCCAATCATACCTCTGTAATCAGTAATATCTACTGATTTACCAGTATCCTTATCCAGTTTTGTTGCAGTGGCCATGGGAGTGGATGCACTTGAACAATCTTGCATTCCAAATTTCTTCAGCAAGTTTCTGGTGTACTTAGTTTGACAAATAAAAGTGTCTTCTTCATTCTGCTTGACTTGAAGGCCCAGAAAATAGCTAAGTTCCCCCATCATACTCATCTGATATCTTGACTGCATCAGTTTGGCAAACTTCTTGCAAAGTCTGTCATTTATAGACCCAAAAATGATATCATCAACATAAATCTGGACCAGAAGTAAGTCCTTTCCATGGTTGAGGTAGAACAGTGTTTTGTCTATTGTTCCTCTGTTGAATCCACTTTCCAGAAGAAACTGAGCTAAAGTCTCATATCATGCTCTAGGAGCTTGCTTAAGTCCATAAAGTGCTTTATCAAGCCTGTAGACATAATATGGATGTTTGGAATCTACAAAGCCTGGAGGTTGTTCAACATATACTTCCTCCTCCAATTCTCCATTGAGAAAAGCACTTTTCACATCCATTTGAAAGACAATAAACTTTTTGTGAGCAGCATAAGCCAAAAATATCCTTATGGCTTCTAACCTAGCAACTGGTGCAAATGTTTCATCATAATCAATTCCCTCATGTTGAGAATATCCTTTTGTAACCAGCCTTGCCTTATTCCTTGTAATTATGTCATCACTGTCAGTTTTGTTTCTGAATACCCACTTTGTACCAACAACAGATCTATTCTTTGGTCTTGGCACTAGGGTCCAGACTTTGTTTCTTTCAAATTCATTTAACTCTTCCTGCATTGCTTACACCCAATCAGCATCTTGAAGAGCTTCTTCCACTTTCTTTGGCTCAGTCTGAGAGAGAAAAGAATTGTAAAGACATTCATTTGAAGTACCTGTTCTAGTTCTGACACCTGCATCAGGATTTCCAATTATCAAATCAGGTGTATGTGATTTTATCCACTTCCTTGCAGATGGAAGGTTTTCTCTAGAACTGGATGCTCCCCCATGATCCATGTTGTCTTCATTTTCATTTTCTGATGCTCCCCCTGAAACTATGCTCTGAGTTGGATTCTTCAGAATTTAGATTTTCAGCACTATCAGAACTTGGCTTATCAGAACTTGACGAATCAGAACTTGAAGAGCCAGATGTATGTTCTGATGTTTCTTGAGATGTGGTAAGATCTTGAGTATGCTCCCCCTGCATAGGTGCATCTTCCTTTGACGTAGTCACCACAGTTTCAATAACATCAGAGTTTAATCCATCAGAGTTTACAGTATCAGGACTTAGACTGTCAGGATTTTCAGTATCAGAATTTGAGTCTTCATTTTCAAATCTCAGCTGATCATGGTCAATGAAATCTTCAAGACCAGTAATCTTCTTGTCATCAAAAGAGACATTGATAGATTTCATGACCACTTTTGTTCTCAAATTATAGACTCTGAAGGCTTTTGTGGAAAGTGGATATCCAACAAAGATTCCTTCATCAGCTTTTAGATCAAACTTGGATAGCTGTTCAGGATGAGTCTTGAGAACAAAACACTTGCATCCAAATACATGAAAGTACTTCAGATTTGGCTTCTTTTTCTTCACCATCTCATATGGTGTTTTTCCATGTTTGTTAATGAGTGTTGCATTTTGAGTAAAACAAGCAGTCTGCACTGCTTCAGCCCATAAATAGGTTGGAAGCTTTGCTTCTTCAAGCATTGTACGTGCAACTTCAATGAGAGTTCTATTCTTCCTTTCAACAACTCCATTTTGCTGTGGAGTTCCAGGAGCAGAAAATTCCTGCTTTATTCCATGGTTTTTGCAGAACTCTTCCATTATCAAATTCTTGAACTCAGTGCCATTATCACTCCTTAAGATTTTCACAGAATCTTTGACCAATTTATCCAGATGTTTGACATGATCAATCAAGATAGATGCAGTTTCACTTTTTATGTGCAAGAAATACACCCATGTGTATCTGGTGAACTCATCCACTATGACCAACACATATTTCTTCTTTGCAATAGATATGACATTCACTGGACCAAATAGATCAATATGTAGTAGATGATAAGGCTCAAGAATTGATGATTCAGTCTTGCTCTTAAAAGAAGATTTTCTTTGTTTGGCTTTCTAACAGGAATCACAAAGGCCATCAGGAGCAAACACTGACTTTGGCAGTCCTCTCACAAGATCTTTCTTGACCAGTTCATTTATATTGTTGAAATTTAAATGAGAGAGTTTCTTGTGCCAATTCCAGCTTTCTTCAATTGATGCTCTACTCATTAGACAAATTGCAGAACCATCAGTACTTGTTGAAAGCTTAGCTTCATAAATGTTACCACGCCTGTATCCTTTCAGAACAACTTTTCCTTTAGATTTACTCACAATTTCACAATGTTCTTCAAAGAAATCAACATGATAACCTCTGTCACAGATTTGACTTATACACAGCAGATTGTGTTTAAGTCCTGAGACCAGAGCTACTTTTTTTAATTATGACATTCCCAATAATGATATTGTCATATCCCAATCTTTTTCCAATGTTGCCATCTCCATAAGAAACACTTGGGCCAGCTTTCTCCACAAAGTCTGATAGCAGGGCCTTATTTCCAGTCATATGTCCTGAACATCCACTGTCCAGAACTAGAATATTTTTCCTGTTGCCCTGCAATCACAAAGACCACTAATTATTAGTTTTAAGGACCCAGACTTGCTTGGATCCTTTGGTCTTATTAAGTTTGTTAACATTTGCAGCGGATTTAGCATCAGAGTTTATGTTAACATTTTTCTTATCAGAACTTACACTATCAGACTTTGAATCAGAATTTACACTAGAAGGAACAATGGAAACTTTCTTCAAAGAAGGTTTATTTGATAATAATCATAGTACAAACTATGATATTCCTTACAAGTATAAATGGAATGCCATAAACTACCACAATGAAAACAAGGATTTTATGGTTTGTATCTAACAGACTGACTCTTAACTCCTGATTTTGAAGGTAAGGAGTTAATATTCTTATTCTTCCTGCAAAAAGAAGCCAGATGGTTAGAACTTCCACAGTTATGACATGTTTTCCTAAGAGCATCAGGAACAGGTTTATAATCATTGCTTTTATTCACACCTTCTTTTCCATTCCTATTTTTCCTAGGTGATTTTTCCTTGTTTGCATTCTTAACATCTTTCAGCTTATGCTTAAGCTGCTTCTTTGTCATTAAGCCCATGTTTACTTCAGCTGTCTTTTCATGTTTAAGTTTGTCAGAAGTTAATTCCTCTTTAACTTCTGATTTCTCATTTTCAGACTTTACAGTTACAAACTTAACAGGTTTTAACTTTGGCTTTTGCTTAACAACAGGCTTAATTTCTTCAGTTCCTTTATCATTCTTATCCTCTCCATAACCTAAGCCCTCTTTCCAGTTTCCACTACTTAGCAAATTTTGAGTTGTTTTGCCAGAGTTAGTCCAAGTCCTGATAATCTCTCTTTCCTTTTCCAACTCAGTTTTTAGAGATTCATTCATTTTTAGCACTTCATCCCTAACATAAAAAGCATCATCTCTATCCTTCTGAGTTTGATGGAACATGACTAACTCTTTTTCTAAGAAATCATTTCTTTTCTTAAAAGTAAGATTTTCAGAAGTTAATCTTTCACATGTTAAAGTTTGATCTCTGTAACTAACAAACATGGTTTTAAGATATCTTCTCAACTCATTAATATCATCAGTATGAAAAGCATAAGTAGTCTGAGGTACCTTTGTTTCAGCAGCTTCAAAACTGCTCTCAGCACTTTCTTTATCAGCATTTGCCATCAATGCATAGTTCTCCTCACTTTCAGAGTCTGAGGTGTCTGTCCAGCTTTTCTGCTTTGTGACAAGAGCCTTGCCTTTGTCACCCTTTACCTTCTTGCAATCAGGAGATATGTGGCCTTTCTCACCACAGTTATAGCATTTAACATTGGTACAATCTCCTCTGTCAGACTTTCCTCCTCTGCTTTCAGATCTTCTGAATTTCTTCTTATCAGAACTTATGCCTTTCCTGGAAAACTTCTTTCCCTTCCTGAACTTCCTGTATGCAATCTTTGTGATTCCTTTCACCATAAGAGCACACAGCTTCATCATCTCCTCATCAGCATAAGTCTCAGGCAAGCTTTTAGAATCTGAGTCATCATCACTTTCAGAACTTGATGACTCAGTATCAGACTTTATGAAAAGAGCTTTACCCTTGTCTTTCCTTGAGGAAGCTGCTTTGGGGGATTCTTCTTCAGCCTTAAGAGCAATTGTCCTTGACTTTCCTCCTTTCCTCTTGCTTCTTTGTTCCATCTCAAGTTCATGAGTCTTGAGCATTCCATAGATTTCATCAAGAGTTGTTTCATCAAGATTGTAGTTGTCTCTTATTGTCGTTGCCTTCAAATCCCAGCTTCAGGAAGAGCTAACAGGAATTTAAGGTTTGAATCTTCAAGATCATACTCTTTATCAACCAATGACAAATCATTCAAAAGTTTGACAAATCTATCATATAAATCATTCAATGACTCATTAGTCTTTGAGTCAAAATGTTCATACTCTTGAGTGAGTATTGTCTTCCAGTTCTTCTTAATTGTGTCAGTTCCCTGACACCTTGTTTCCAGAGCATCTCATATCTCCTTAGCAGTCTTGCAGTTGATTACCCTGTTTGACATTACATTATCAATGGCACTATGCAGTAAGTGTCGTACCTTAGCATCCTTAGCAATTGATGTTATATCTTCAGCAGTATAATCACTCTTCTCCTTCGGTACGGTCTTTGCTGCTTCACCTGCAACTGCAACAGTGAGCTTGGTTGGTTTGTGAGGCCCTTCCTTGATTCTATCAAGGTATTCTGGATCTGTTACTTCCAGGAACATGGTCATCCTTACCTTCCATATGGGATATTCATATGGTCTCAGTATGGGAACTCTGATAGTCTCATACCGACTTTGAATTTGTGTCTTTGGAGGTTCTTCAGTTTTGGTAGGCTTAGTTGGAGTTTCTGTGTCAGACATGATTGTGTTTGGATCTTTAACTGTATGTGTGTTAACAGATTAGCTCTGATACCACTTGTTAGGTCACGCACACTGTAGAGGGGGTGAATACAGTGTATAATACAATTAAATCGAACTTTAATATCTTAAGTAACAGAAAACAAACTTTATTGAAACAATAAACTCTGTTACAGTATGGAACTGTTACCTCTCAGTGATGAACAACTATCACGAGAGCTGTTAGGGTTACAATGAATAATCTTCTTGAATATAATAACACTTATAGTGTAAACCCTATGTCTGTGTTTATATACTACACAGTTACAAGATAATCGCTAATTGATATGGAATATAATTCTGCTTCCTAAAATATATCAATCAGATATCTTTTCTTCCAAGTATTCCATTCTTCACGGAACTCCTTCTTCATGCATATCTCTTCTTATGTTTATCTCGATCTTCTTTCCTTTAATCAGCTACTGTCCTTATCTGAACGTCCTTCAGCACTTAAGTTCTGATATCTAACTTCTGATGATTATCTCCTGATAATATAAGTACTGATATCCTTAAGTCCTGACTTCCAGTATAAGTACTGATTAATGGTTAAGTACTGATTTATCCTGTTAAGTAAGATCTGAAATCTAAACATAAATCATATTAGCCATGACATTATCAAATATATTTAACATGGTTCACTTAAGTTTTTATTCCGCATTGTGCTAATCAATACATTTATATATATATATATATATATATATATATTCGAGTTTGAACATATTTATTTTAAGAAAAAGGTTCAAGAATTTCATTCAACCCCCCTTCTGTAATTCTTGCTATATTGTTAAGGGACTAACAGTTTTGTTATTTTAATCTAAGCTTATTCTTTGTTTTAAGTAAAATGCAGCACCCAGTTTGTAGTTGTGGAATTAGTCAGCTAGAAGAAGTCATAGTTTGTTTGAGTATTTGTTGGGCAAGTTGGAGTCATAGAGTATTTTTAGGAGTGTTATTCCTAGATGTACATAGTATATGATAGGTTATATATCACTGTATGTAATTAGTTTCATTTTGAGAGAGAAATAATATTAGTACTTGTTTTTATGTTCTATTCATCTTAAACATGTATATTTGAGTATTTTTAATTCTACACTTGGTATCTGAGCCTCATGATCTAGGGCTTGTGAGTTATTTATATATGTACATTTATATATATATTAAGTATTTATCTGTGATTTAAAATGGCATCAAAAAAAATCTCCATCTATATTGAATGAGGTATCAAGATGAAAGCATTTTTGATAGAGAAGCATGGGAAAAAGAAAGAGAAGAAAGAACAAAAATCAAGGAGGAACATGAGCGGTGAAAATAATGAGAAAGATTTCATGGCACAAGTGGCCGTGAAAAAAATTTTATTTTAGAAGTATGGGTGATTATGTGCACCTGGAGAGATGTACTCCAAAATTGTTTTTGATGAGAAGTGCATCAAACTTGATAGTGGTGAGAAGTGCATCACAAAATGAAGAGATGGTGGTGAGAAGTGCATCACAAAGATGAAGAGAAGTGCTTCATAAGTTTAAGATTAAGGGGGTAATTGTTGGAAATTAATCTTGAAACTTATTATTTAGATTTTGTTTTAATTTTAAATAAATGTGTTTTTATTTTAATCTAAACTTATTCTTTGTTTTAAGTAAAATGCAGCACCCACTTTGTAGTCGTGGAATTAGTCGGTTAGAAAAAGTCCTAGTCTGTTTGAGTATTTGCAGGGCAAGTTGGAGTCATGGAGTATTTTTAGGAGTGTTATTCCTGTACGTAGTATGTGATAGGTTATATATCACTGTATGCAATCAGTTTCATTTTGAGTGAGAAATAATATTAGTATTCGTTTTTATGTTCTCTTCATCTTAAACATACAAATATATGTTTGAGTATTTTTAATTCTACGGATAGAAGAAAAGAAGAACCCAGCAACACAATAAGAGCATAAACTATAGAATCCAGCCAATGTCCTCTTCTGTGTTTTCAACCTTGTGTTCTTTTTCCTCTTTTTGATAGTTATGCATTAATCAACAGGGTTCAAAGGGCATATAAAACTGAAAATGCCTTATTCTATCACCTCCAAGTTAAAGTTTTATGCTTCCATTTGATTTTGTGCTTAAAGAGAAAATCTCCAGGACCACATATTACTGGAAACTTTTCGAAAAGTAAAAATTATAATTA
Organism: Apium graveolens; assembly: GCF_009905375.1. Lineage (NCBI taxonomy): Eukaryota > Viridiplantae > Streptophyta > Magnoliopsida > Apiales > Apiaceae > Apium > Apium graveolens. The sequence continues at coordinate 200,183,937 of NC_133657.1, read as the reverse complement.
GGGTCAGTAAAAATAACTGGTATAAGGCAGCTAGGATGTACCTGGGATATACTATTAGCACCAATGCACCATGGCTGCTATAAATAGAATCTGAAACATGAACCAGTTGATCAACAAGGTGAATCAAGTGTATGACTGCATTACTGGGTAAATACTCCATTGGCAGTAGATTACTCTGCTTCGAAACCGCGATTAAATCGGGTTGCTGATGAATAGTAAGTTATACTGCCAAAGGAGATTTGCCCCGCAATTCTGTTCATACATTCATGCAGATACATGAGTATCTCTGCATTGGTCTGATTTTGTTAATACTTCAGAAAAGGTTCGCAAAAGGTACTACTTTCTGATTATTGTCTTCATTTCCCAATTCTTTTAATATTATTTTGGAAAAAAATCAGTAGTACACGATTTAGATGTGATTTAGATGTGCTTCGTATTAGTGATCCATTTGTTAAGTTATTCTGTTATAAAAAATAGTGTTATATACCCGCTAAATTACTAAATTGTTAAACTATTTGATATAATATTTTTATCCTACTAAACTACGATAATGTTATCCTATTATTTTTTTTATAAATTTTTTATTATTATTATTATATATTTATATAAATAATTTTAAAATTATAATATAACAGAATAGATAAAAAATTCAAATATTAACAGGAACCCATAAATCGCACGTGATTTAAATTAGTATTATTTAAATAGCAAATTAGTATTATTTAAATAGCATTATCAGAATAGGAAAATAGTACTCCCTCCGTCCCTAAAAACGTTTCTTATTTGTGTTGAACACGTTTGGCAATGCATATTTTTGATTGTCAATTTCTTTAATTTCGTATTAGTATTAAATATAAAAATTTCTTTGTATTAAAGTACTCATATAAATACGAATTCAACAACTATATTTGATCTTATAAATTAGACGTAAATTAATAGACAATTACTTCAAAAATCAAAACGGGAAACGGTTTAACAGGACGGATGGAGTACTTCGAAATATGGAATATTCTTATTCTTTAACTGCTCGCAGCAGCCAGTATTTAACACGGATCTTTTAATGTAAGTTGTTGTATAAAGCCAAGTCAATGACCGCATAAGCTCATATTCGTACATTCTGATTAATCACACGGACAACGTGTAATCAACCTTGGTTAATTAATTAAATTTACCTAGTTTTACACGTGTGACATGTAAAGATCTAGATATGTGGCTTGGTTAGAGCTTAGTCAAACTTGCACGAATCAAGCTCCACCTTACCTATGTGGACTGTGAAGAAATATTCCATGCCAAAATAAACAAATTAAGAAAGAGAAAACGAATATTTTCTAATTAAAATTGAAAGTTTATTATTTTTTTCTAACTACTCAAATAATACTCACACGCAACTTGTTTTTAGCAATGTCAAACTCTCAACATCTCTCGTTAAGAAAACAAATGAGATATCAGGTATAATGTAAAAAACTATTAAAATTTCAAAAATATTAAAATTGTGATAATTAGATGTTTCACACTGGTCAAGTAATTAAGTATGATACCAGTACCGTATACGTTACAAAAAAAATTCGTAAAATTATTAAAAATACAAAATTTTGCTAAAAGCAACCTGATGATAAATAGACGTTTATGTGAAAAATATCTTATCCAAAATATTCAAAAATTAATTTTGCAAGCATCATTTTGTCTGTATATAATTCAATATAGTGGGTCACAATTGGATAAAAATTGGGTATGGGCAATAATCATGAACACACAAAATGGCTCTCACATTTTGTCATCACTCACAGAGTACGCGTCATCCCCCGTCATCGTTCTGTTGGAGCTTGCAGGGCCAATTCACAATAATTCATTTCTCTTGTCCCATTGTTTTTTACATGTATAACCCCACATTTATCTCTTCTAGTTGCATACATACTTACGTACACATCAACCACTACTTTGACGTAACTTTTGAATGCGGCTTGAACAAGCCACGGAGAACTTACACATTTTAAATAGATGAATCATGCACGTTATATATCACGGGATAATAGTGTTAGAATTAATATTAATATAAATATTATTTCTATAGTTTGCTTTAAAAGAAAAATCTAGAAAAATCTTCAAGACTTTTCAGTTTGTGACTTTTCACTTTGGAGCCTTTTTACCTTCTTGTATTAATGGTGTCTTTTGGCCATTCTTGGAGTTACAAGTTTGAGCTCTTATAAAAGGAGGTCTCCCCCTCATGTTTGCACACACAAAAAAAAACAATTTTCCTCTCATATAGATATAAGTATATTTTTGGGCAATGATCAAGAGTGTTTTCAATCTATTTCTTTGTACTACACCAAAGAAATAGAAGTCGTGTAACCTTGGAGGTTGATTGCCAAGAGGCCGTGTGTACGTAGCGGGGCAAATTCAACTTTAGGGCAGTGTTAATTCACGCCACGACTCCTTCATTCTCTCAAGTTCTTTTCGGTTTGCTCTCTTTTTTTCCTACATTCTAAAGTTGAATTTGTGTTAGCATATATCTTATCTGCCACCATGAATTCCAATACTTTTATTCCTGATATGTCTAAATTAGACCCTTTTGATGGGAAAAATTATAAAATGTGGTCCGATAAGATGGAGTTTTTCTTGAGTCAAATTGGAGTAGATTATTGTCTCACTAAAGACTCAGCCCCTGAAAATTCTGGAAAAGATTTCGAGAAGGATAATAAGACTTGTCGTGGAATGTTATTGCATTATATGACATCTGCTTTATATTTAATCTATAGCAAGTCCTTAAAGGCCAAAGAAATTTGGGATGCTTTAAAAACCAAGTATGGTTCTGATGATTATGGGACTAAGAAATATGCATGTAGTCGTTGGCTAAATTTTCGTATGTCTGATGATAAGCTTGTTCTTCAACAAGTTCATGAGTATGAATATTTATGTGCTGATATTATTGCTGAAGGAATGACAATTTGTGAAATGTTTCAAGCTAATTGTCTTCTTGAAAAATTACCACCATCTTGGCAAACATATGTTCATTCTATGAAGCACAAACAGAAGGACTTCACTCTGCAAGAGTTAGTGTCTCACATCAAGATTGAGGAACAAAATCGAATTCAAACAAATGAAACAACACTTGGTCATTCTTCATTTACTGCTAATCTTGTTGAGTCAAAAGATGCAGGTCATACGAAAGGACCAAAAGGTAAAGGTCCAAATCAGTTCCATGGCACTAAAATGAAAAATAAGAACTTCAAAGGGAGAAGGCAGTTTAAAGGAAATTGCTTCACTTGTGGAAAATTCGGGCATGCCGCAAAGGAGTGTAGGCAAGGAAAGGGACCTGGTTCAAAAACAAAGGAAGACAAATCTCAGACTCAGGCCAATCTCACTGAAGAAATCATAGCTGCTGTTGTATCTGAAGTAAATTTGGTGAGCAATATTTCTGAATGGGTGGTGGATACCGGTGCAACTCGTCATATTTGTTCAAATAAGGATATGTTCCAGGACTATGATAAAGCATCTGATGGAGAATGTGTCTTCATGGGCAACTCAAGCACTGTGAGTATACTTGGAAAGGGAAAGGTTTCTCTTAAACTTACTTCTGGAAAAACTATTGCTTTGCATAATGTTTTGCATGTCCCTGATATTCGTAGAAACCTGATTTCTGGAGCCTTATTGAACAAAGCTGGTATTAAATTAACCTTTGAATCTGATAAACTTGTTCTTACTAAAAATGGTGATTTTGTGGGCAAAGGCTTTTGTAATGGTGGGCTGTTTGTACTTGATATTTTGACTGATAATAAAATTGCTACTGCTTCTGCTTATATTGCTGAATCTGTTACCTTATGGCATGCTAGACTGGGTCACGTAAATGTTGCTTCTGTGAAAAGGCTTAAACAACTTAGGCTAATCCCTGAATTCAGCAATACATATTTTGATAAATGTGAAGTATGTGTTGAAGCAAAGCACCCTAAAAAGGCCTTTAATAAAATCGGAAACCGGTCTTCGACATTGCTTGAATTAATTCACAGTGATTTAGGTGACTTTAAGAACACTATGAGTAGAGGAGGTAAACGTTATTATATTACTTTTGTGGATGACTTTTCACGATTTACCAAGCTCTACTTGTTGAGTTCGAAAGATGAGGCCGAAGAAAAATTTCTTATTTATAAGGCTGAAGTTGAGAAACAATTGAATAAAAATATTAAAAGGTTAAGAACAGATAGGGGTGGTGAATATGATGGAGCAACTCTAAAGAAATTCTGTGAACTTAATGGGATTATTCACGAGGTTACAGCACCATATACGCCTGAACAAAATGGGGTAGCTGAACGAAAAAATAGAACTCTTAAAGATATGATGAATGCTATGCTTATCAGTTCAGGAATGCCTTCTAATATGTGGGGTGAAGCTATTTTATATGCTTGCTATGTGCTTAATCGTGTGCCGCATAAAAAATCTGATAAAACTCCTTATGAATTATGGAAGGGTTTCGCGCCCAACTTGAGTTACCTTAAAGTGTGGGGGTGTTTGGGAAAAATTGGGCTCCCAGATTTTCAAAGAAGTAAAATTGGTCCCAAGACTGTTGATGGTATTTTTGTTGGTTTTAATGGTGGTGCATATAGACTTATTCTTAAAGATGCATATGGTTTTGGTCCATTTAAAGAGTCAAGAGACGTTGAATTTTTTGAGCATATTTTTCCTATGAAAGCTAATGTGCAATAATGTTTAGCATCTGGATCTTCTTCATCAGTTTCAATGCATTGTGACTCACAAGCTGCAATGGGACTAGCGAATAATCAACTCTACAATGGGAAGAAAAGACATATTCGCTTGAGGCATGCTATAATTCGAAGTCTGATCAGAAATAATGTGATATCACTCGAGTATGTAAAATCAGAGAGGAATATTGCAGATCCTCTCACCAAAGGCCTTTGTAGAAAATTAGTGTTGGAGTCAGCACAAGGAATGGGTTTAAAGCCTATTGTGGAGTGAATTGTGATGGACACCCATCTTAAACTTGTTTAAGTTCAATGGGTCAAACGAAATCATAAAAGAACTCATGTTTATATACTACTACCATTCCTATTAATAAAGTGATGTAGTATTTTTATTATTGTCACATGTGTTAGGATGAGCTAATGCTCTTAATAAGTTCATAGTCTCGTAAGAGGTGGTTTGCGACAATACAAACTTGATGAACTTACCTATGTGAATGTGGGGCTATTGCCCAACCCCTTATTAGAGTCCTTTGGCGAAGGACCTCTAGAGCGTTCACGAAAATCCAGGTACAATGTGGGGGCACTTATATAAAAATATAATTTGCGAAATCACTTCTTGATTTGAGAAAGGTTAAAGTGCGCAAATATGTTTTCACTAACTTCCGTGAGAGGTTCAAGGATTTTTCTACCTCACATGGTTTTGAGGCATGTTTGTATGCACCGGTATCAATTCAAGTCCACAAGACATTGGTGCTTAAGAAACCGACTATCCATTGCCCATTAAATTACTTAAATTATTTTTCTTTTGCAGCATGTGGGGGAATGTTAGAATTAATATTAATATAAATATTATTTCTATAGTTTGCTTTAAAAGAAAAATCTAGAAAAATCTTCAAGACTTTTCAGTTTGTGACTTTTCACTTTGGAGCATTTTTACCTCCTTGTATTAATGGTGTCTTTTGGCCATTCTTGGAGTTACAAGTTTGAGCTCTTATAAAAGGAGGTCTCCCCCTCATGTTTGCACACAAAAAAAAACAATTTTCCTCTCATATAGATATAAGTATATTTTTGGGCAATGATCAAGAGTGTTTTCAATCTATTTCTTTGTACTACACCAAAGAAATAGAAGTCGTGTAACCTTGGAGGTTGATTGCCAAGAGGCCGTGTGTACGTAGCGGGGCAAATTCAACTTTAGGGCAGTGTTAATTCACGCCACGACTCCTTCATTCTCTCAAGTTCTTTTCGGTTTGCTCTCTTTTTTTCCTAAAAATAGTTCGTTTAATAAGTATACACATATAGAATTTTATTTCGTTACTAATTGCGATAATATGATACAACATATGAATGAATTATATATATGGAATAAAAACATATTATGTACACCCTCCGTCCTTCTAATTCCTTATCAAAAGGATTGAACACGAAATTTAAGAAATATATATAAAATAGTGAAAAAGAGAAAGAAAAGTGTGTAAAGTGGTGGGATCCATTGATTTTTAATGTATAAAAGGGAGATAGTGAGCATAAAATTAGTGTGAAAAAGAAGGAAAAGTGGGGAAATAGAGGGATCCATTGACTATTTTTTGTAAGTTTTGAAATATAAAAAAATGAATTTGACATCCCAAAAAAAAATGTAAATAAATAAAAAGGACGGAGGGAGTAACATTTAATATTTTCATATTCATTTTTAGCATGTAGCATTACTCGTAGTATAAGAAGTGAATACGTAATTTAATTAGTTTTAAAATTGTCTTTCGTGAAAGTTAATTTGTTTACGAACTTTTTCCTATAGATTTACAGCATTTTAAAAAAAGGATTGGATAAGAGAAATCTCGTATAAGTTAGATTCTTGGTCAATCTATCATTAGTTTTCTTAAAAAATGATGTCATTTCAATACTTACACTAAATAACCACAATCATTTCGCGGGTCCTTCTTGCCTACGTGTTACGTGTCAAAATAAACGCCCCACAAAAGAATAGTCTCCACTAACTTGCCGTGTCAAAATTGGCTCTCTCTTGTATATAAAAGGCTTTTTTTTAACTCTCATATGCTTATAGTTCATTTCATTCCCCACAGTTTAATACAAACATTTACCAAATGGACGCTGATTATTTTATCTCTCTATTCGATTCATGCTGGTTTGGTCACAAAAGCTTCATCAAACATTCAACAATATCAAATATTCCTGAAGAAAGCTTAAGTATTCATCATATGATTCAAGAAGATTCAACAGAGCCAATGTTGTTAAAACAGCCTTCGATTCTTATCAGGTCGAAAAGTGATCAGCTTAACAACATGACAAGCTACAGTTCTGATCACTGCTCCTCTCCAAATTCAGTGCTTCTTGCACCTCATCTACAAACAATACTCTCCGGAAAAGAAGTAAACGACGAGGCACTACAAGAAAAACAGCTAAATTTGACTGATAACGGTGTACATGCAAAGTTATCGAAAAATGTTAGAAGAAAGATGAGGAGCACGAGTAAAAGTTTATCGGACCTTGAATTTGAAGAACTAAAAGGGTTTATGGATTTAGGGTTTATATTTTCGGAAGAAGATAAAGATTCAAGTTTAGCAGATATAATTCCAGGTTTACATAGATTAGGTGAGAAAAATAATGGACAAAATGATGATCATGAAGTTACAAGGCCTTATCTTTCTGAAGCATGGGAAGTTATGGAAGAAGAAAAAATAATAGATGCATTGAATAACTGGAGAGTTCCTGCACCTGAAAATGAGATAGACATGAAAGATAGTCTCAAGTGGTGGGCACATACTGTAGCATCTGCTGTAAAATGATGGAAGAACATTTGTTAGTTATGATTTGTATTTCACCAATTCATTCTTTGATTTGTTTGTTGTAAAAAGTTTAACTTCATTGACACATAACATCTTATTCCTTCCTCCAATCTAACTTTTTAACATCTTCATTGACAATTTGTATCATTGTTCAACATGAGATCCTAGCCTAGTGGCACGACAGGTCACAGGTTTGATTTTCCCCTCCTTATAATTTGTACCGTCCTTTTGATATAAAAGAAATTGCTCAATAGACCTGAATACGTATAATATATTATGTAAAATTGAATATATCATAATTTATTTTGCATTTTAAATATAGAGAGATTTTACTATTAGCATCATGAGAAAGTACTAACTAGATGATGTGGAGAAAGACTTAAGGGGAGCCACAACTCACAAGGCACATTTAGACAACAGAAAATGCATGTTCCTTAATTAATTATGAAAGAAATGGGTGATAGAGAGAGTTTATTGATGACAACCACAAAGCTAGTTTTTGATAAAAACAAATGTAATCCTACATTGTGAAAAAAAACCAGGGAGCACGTTGAGTTTTTCGTTAACTCCTCGTGCCCTCTACAGCCCCGTTTGTCGTAGCACCGGTGACCGGATCCCTTACCTGGGTAAGGTAGGGCTCCTTGGTTGGAAGTGCTACCAATATTTCTCAGAAAGGAAAGGTTGTAAAAGTTATTGTTTAGCAAAATGTGCCTTGTTCTAACTGCAACAACTATTTTCATAGGAGTAAAACAATGTCTGTCTTCGAAGAAGAAGAAAAAGAGTAAATCAAAACGTGAAGGTGATGCTGATGCTGATGGGGCTGTCTCTGTGTCTTCATCAAAACGTGATGCTGATGCATATGTCTACGTTTACTCATCAAGACGATCCTCGAAAAAGATTTATTGAATTCTTTGCAATTTCTGTGATCATTTCTATTGAAATTGTTAGCACATTCTGTACGGGATTATGCAAAGTAGGTGATGCAGGAAGTGTCTTCATTAAGGCTCTTTGTGTTACTAGGATTCTTGAGAAATTAGAAAAAGAAGATTTGAAAAATAATGAAATGTATAGTAGTAAATTTATCTTGGCATTTTCTGGGCTGACTTTTCACTTTCATTACCTTGTATAGGAATTTGAGGGGAAGGGCTTTCTAGTATTTCATGATTTTACTTGATTCTTCTTTTAATTCCGAGGTGTTTGAATGTTTTTTCTTAATACTGTGCAGAAATGAGAGCACACTGTCTATCCACAACAGAGACAACCTTGATTTCTTTGTTAATTTACTATGCAGTTGTTTGTGTTGCATTGCTGCTTATCATTTAGTTATCATGACTCACAATGGCATAAAAATCTACTTGAATCACTGCAAAATGACATGACATAATCGATAGTTTAAAAAAAGTGGTGTTAAAGATGACTGACATCAATTGAGTCGAATTTGACCGTTCTAAGTAAAACAACAGCGTTTTTCGACGTGGCACACATAAACCCGATTAGCCATAAGGATTTTTGTTTACTACAAAGATAAAAAAAAATTATTCAATTAAGTATTAGAAGGATAGCAAGCATTTGCATACGGCTTTTGTTTTTTATTGGTGTATTTGTTGTAAATGCAGGGGTCCATCATTATTAAGAAGTGTTGGTCAATCAAAACAAATTAAAATTATAAAAGTTTGTGCTTAGTGTGTGCCAATGAGCACACCAGAAAACCGTTTGTTTTATTACAAAGAAACACAGTTATTCAAAGGGAGGAGTAAATGGGAACACCGGCAATACTACAGCCACCATCTACTATGAAAATGTTGCCTGTAACATATTTAGAAGAGTCATCAATCAAGTATCGGATCAATGGTAGAAATGCTGTTTCCACAGTGGATCCATAATACGGAAATGGCACAGTTTTCTTAACAACCTCCAATAGCCATTTTTGATTCAGAAGCTCTTCTGTGATTTCTGAACGGAAAAGTGATGGCGCTATTGAGTTCACCCTTACATTATGTACCCCCAGATCAAGTGCCATGACAGTGGTCATCGCGTGCATCCCTGCTTTCGACGAACTATATGCCACACTTCCGTTGCTTTGGACTCTATTTAGTCCAAATATATTTGATATATTGATAATCGATCCACCTAGTTTAGCGGCTTGCATCTGCAGAGCTACGTATTTAGAACATATCCAGGCTCCGTATAAATTTACGTTTAGCACATGATCCCATTGCTCTTTTGTCAGTTTCATTGCAGAACTCGCGCTACCTGACGATCATGATCATACATTAACAACAAATACATCTTCCAATCTAACTTTATTCTGAAATTAACATCAAACTTGCATTGTTAAACATTATGATGCTATTTAAGTACTTCGTGATTGTTTGAAACACTTCTATTAGACGTATGAGCCTCCTACGGATATCTGGTAACTTAACATGTTAACAGAAGTTCCAAATGAGTGTCCGAGTGAGGGGAATAGAAACGTTTTGATGACCCTTAAATTCAAGATCTCTAGAACGATAATTTTTTCATAACAACAAATTTATGCACAAAGTGAACATGCACCAAATTGCTTTTATCATGAAATTAGTAAACTCGTTAAATTTTTCATAACAACAAATTTACGCACAAAGTGAATATGAACCGAATTGCTTAAATAACGAAATCAGTAACCTCGGAGACCCGCGTTGTTAATCAAGACGTCAATATGGCCAAAGGCTAACCAAGCTTTTTCTATTGCTGCCTCAATGACTTGAGGTTCGGCAGTCACGTCGAGCTCTAGAGCCAAGGCCTGAGGAGTGTTTAAAGAAGACTGAGAATTGATCATATCGCAAAGCGAGTTCAGCCTGTCCACCCTCCGTGCAGCTGCAATCACCTTGCAGCCATTTTTAGCAAGAAAAATGCTGAAATCGCGACCGCTACCTGATGATGCACCAGTTATGAGTACAACCTTGCCGTTCAGATCAGACCATGGCTCCAACTTATCAGATACAATAGTGCTGTGAAGATCAGTCATTATATTTCTTCTGCAGAGATTATGATTAGCTAGCAAAGTTATATTATTGAACTGTGCATTCTCTCTTGTAATGCGCAACTCAATAGTGTTGATTAAGCTATAAGTTGTTACAGCAGGTTCAAATAACAAACAAACAACAGTCAAATAAGGAGTTCTAGCATGGATCCAAACCTGACAAAGTGCCAACCTAAGCTACTTCAAAGTGACAATAGAGATATACATGAAATAAACTATAATCTTTTCTTTTTTTGCTGCAATAAACTATTAATCGTCTAAGCACGGTTGGATAACTCAAGTGGTTAAGAGTTTATCATCTATCGTCCCACGTTTGTAAGACATATTTGTCAAAAAACTATTAATGGGTTGAAGCGCATAAGCATGTGCGGCAACGTCCCCAATATGCTAATACCGATAAGAAAAGAAATAAAACTGCACAATAGATTTATTATATTCAGAAGTTGAAAAAAGGACAATTTAGTTTAACATACATTTGTAACTCATGTTCCACTTAAAGGTTAAGATGATTGATTTAGAGGGAGGAGTAGAGGGGAACACCGGCAATACTACTGCCCCCATCAACTATGAAAATGTTGCCTGTAACATATTTCGAAGAATCATCAATCAAGTATCTGATCAACGGTATAAACGCCGTCTCGACAGTGGATTCATGATACGGCAGTGGCACAATTTTCTTGACTACTTCCAAAAGCCATTTTTCATTAAAAAGTTCTTCTGTGATCTCTGAACGGAAAATTGATGGTGCTATTGTGTTCACCCGAATATTATGTGTCCCCAAATCAAGTGCCATTACGGTAGTCATCGCGTGCATTCCTGCTTTCGATGAACTATATGCAATACTTCCTTTGCTCTGGACCCTGTTTAGTCCAGATATGCTTGATATGTTGATAATGGATCCTCCTCGATTTGTAGCTTGCATATGCAGAGCTACGTACTTTGAACATATCCACGCTCCATATAAGTTTACGTTTAATACCTGATCCCATTGTTCTTTGGTTAGTTTCATTGCAGAACTTGCGCTACCTGATTATCATGATCAGAAATTGAAACCAATTACATTTTAAAGGATATAACTGAACTTGTGTGCTGATAATAGCACAAAACATGCATTACGACAAACATTCAGACCCTAACATGATCTTATGACAAATAAGCCGTCACTCTAAAATTTAAAAATGTCAGAGTAAGGTCGAACAAGATCTTATGACATTCAACAAATATAACACCGAATGCTTAAAGTGAATATGACCAAATTAAGGCCTAAATCCTAACATTAATAAACATGATCTTATATTAAATAAGCGGTCACTCTAAAATTTAAAAGTGGCAGAGTAAGGTAAAACAAGATCTTATTACATTCAACAAATCTAACACCGAATGTTTAAAGTGAATATGACCAAATTAAGGCTAAAATCATAAAATTAACTGGTAACCTCGGAGACCAGCGTTGTTGATTAAAACGTCGATATGGCCAAAGGCTGACCAAGCTTTCTGTATCGCTGCCTCCACGACTTCAGGTTCAGCCATGACATCGAGCTCAAGAGGCACGGCTCGAGGAGTGTGTGAAGAAGACTGAGCATTGATGATATTGCAAAGCGACTTAAGCCTGTCCAACCTCCGAGCAGCTGCAATGACTTTGCAGCCGTATTTCGCAAGAATAATGCTAAATTCTCGACCACTGCCAGATGATGCACCCGTTATGAGTACAACCTTGCCGTTAAGACTACACCATGGTTCCAACTTATCAGATACACTGCTCTGGAAATTAGTCATCTTTTCTGATGCAGATTTTGTGATTAGCTGGTGATGATTTTATAGAATGTTGATTAGATAGAAACTCGTACTGCACTTGCAGAGTAGACTAAATAATTAGTAAAAATAATCAAGGGGTGTTTTGATTCGTTATAGGAATATGTGAGTGTATTAAATATTAAAAAACATTTAAAAACACGCAAAATGATCTTAAAGTTGAGTAATCGAAAAAATTATGATTCGTAATCCAAATTTCAAACTTGCACTGCGGCCGTCGACCATGGTTGGGTTGCGTTTTTCATATTTAAACCTTACCATTACTACTTTTTTGAATGCGAATTCAATATAATTATTGTTACATATGTGTCATTTTAACTATTTCTTCATTATATTCTGCACACATTTTAAAATTAAAATATATTGATTGTTTAGTAAAATTATTATTTTAAATTTTTTTTTCTGTAAATTAAAGTTTGAGTTATATTATTATTTGGAAAAAAAAATTAAAAATTATTATTTATTTATCCAATCAAACCCAGTGTTGTAAAAATCGGGAATCGGTAAATATCGGTCGAACTGCCGATTTAGGATTAATTGAAAATCGGGGATTAAATTGGAAGGATTAATCGGGGTAAAAATCGGATGTATTATAGTATTAAATTATATTTAATATATTATTCATATATAAATTAATATAGTATTTTAAGTTAAATAAATAATTATATATACTGCAATAAAGAAAAATTCGTAAAAATAAATCGGATTTCAAAGATCGAATCGGTCGAATATTTTGTTGAAAATTAATCGGGGATTAATCAGGAATTTTTTTAAAAATCGAGAATATTTAGAACAATGATCAAACCATTTAAAGTAAGTATAGAAAAATTTAAGCGGCCCGCAAGGGTTGACTCAGTTGGTTAAAGAGAGGAAAACTAACCTCTCGCTTAACCCAGTGCGCACCCGAAGGATAGCGGCTGCGGGTTACCTACGATAATAAAAAAAGAAAAGAAAAATTTAAGCAACTATCAAAAGAAAATAGACCTGAGTTACTAACCATTGCTAGCTTTAAAGTTTAAACTGGTTTAGGAGTTGTTTTGTAAGCTAGACTGCTAGAGATGTACTCCCTGTGTTATCTTCAAATATTAACAATTTACTTTTTTAACATATATTTTAAAATTTTTAATTAAATATTTAAATTTAATTAATATTTGTAATAAAATATCAATTTATATTTTTATTCATTAAAAAAATTAAAAATAAAATTTTAGAGAGCATAAACATGAGTACCAAAAATTCAAGTAATAGTTATATGAAAAAAGGGTTATGATAAATTAATTGACTCTTTTACTCGATCGAGGTAATTATCAATTTATCAGATTCAAAAAGAAACAAAAGAACTAGAACGAGATCTGAATCATTGGATTAGCTATTAATACTTTCTTTGTTTTAATTTATCTGTCTTATTTAATTTTTTCGGTCAAATTGATTCAACTTTAATTTTATATTAAAAATTATTCTTTTATTAATGAAAAAATGAAAATACATATAAAGTATATTATATATATATATATATATTTTAATGATAAATATTTAATAATTGTTTTCGATTATTTATTATATGAAAATTTCAGGTTATATTTGCTCAGTTTGATAATAAAAAGTAAAAAATATTATAAATTCAAACCGAGGCAATATAATTTTTTTAATATTATATTTTATTCTAAAAGAACTAATACATTAAATTTAAATAAATAATAAAAAGACATTTAACTTTTTATTCCAAATAATCATTACAGTTAATTTCACTTTTCGATAAATTCCTAATTTACTTCCGGTTTTCAATTTTTACAAACATCCCTGTTTCTGTTGAAGTTGGAGTAAATTTATTAGTACAAAAATTATTTCCTTTATAAAGCACAAGAGCCGAGGACGCTTCAAGATTGCCACACTATTTTACTGGGCTTATGCTCAACCGTAAGAGCTGTTTGTTAAACTTGTATGGTTCAGTCAAGTTCAACTTCAAGTTCGATAAACTTGTTTTATAAGCTTATTTAACTCGAGTTTCGGTCATATTTTTTGTCTGCTAGTTTTAATAAATCGAATCGAATTTTTAAGGTATTCGACTCGAGTTCGGTTCGTATGCAGTCCATTCGTTAAGCTCAAATTCGGTGTGAAAAAAATAGTATATTCCTAATACTATATGGATTTTTCTAGTGTATGCATGGGCGAGTTACTGTTTGATGAGGTATCAACAAAATATTGGTAGAGAACTCGTTAATAATGATGCACCCCCTTGCATGCACAAAAATTTCCACCAATAAATTTTTTATAACTTATCAATCACACTTTCTTAGCATGTGACCATGAACACACACTAGACAAACCGATATTATATATATAAATAATATTATTAATATAATATATATTAATTATATTTTTTAATTATTTCAAATAAGTATTTTATAGGTGAAAAAAATTTAAATAATAATTTAATACAATTTTTTACTTAAAATAATATTTAAAATTATTTTTTTTAAAATATATATAATGCTCACGAACAGTTCATTTCCGTTCGTCTTCGGTTCGGTTCGATATATTCGCGAACAGTTTGTGTTCGGTTCGAATATTACAAAACTTGAATTTAGATAAGAAATTTTGTCCAATAACATTACTGAACAGTGTTCGATTCGTTAAAATTTTGTCTAAATTCGTTAAAAGTTCGTCCAAGTTCATCTAAGTTCGATTCATTTACGCTTTAATAAAATGTATTATCCAAAATCTTTTACAAGAAATTTTTTAATACTGAAATGTAAATTTACTCGAGATTGATATTCATTTCAGTTCCTAGCTTGTTTCGCGTAGGGTATGCTACATAACTACATAAGTACATACTAAGACAAAACGAATATTATTGATTGCAAATTCAATTATGCGGTAACTCATTTTCTTCATCTTTATGTATTTCCATGCTTTGTCGAATGTTGTGCAGCAGTGCCAATGTTCCATTCCCATTTGAATTGTCAATAGCTAGTTCGGACTCCATATACATATACAATATAAGTCAAACTCAATTTTTACTGTTCCATTTTCATTTGAGGATTTATTAGGAAGCTCAATCTGAAAATGGTCCGAAATAATTTGTGATTAAAAACTCCATGCCCTTAAATTTAAAATTTGATTATATAATTTTAAGTAATTTTAACTAGATCCATAATTAACTCGTTTATTAATACAAATACAATTCAAATCCGAAACAAACCATCAAGAGGTGATAATTCATATCGTTTCCTATATTTTCATGTTTCATATATCGAAAAATAAACACATACGTGACACGTTTAATATTCGTGTAATGAAGGGTAAAAAGATATATGTAATCTATCATTTCGTGTACATTTCGTGTATAAATATAAATAAATAAATAAATAAATAAATTGATATATATAAATGTTATATTTTTGGATATAATTATATATATATTTATTTACATATGATGGAATAATTCTGGATATATTTTTATAAATATATATATGAATTATATGAATATATACAAATAATATTACAAAAACATGTATATTTATATAATAAATATATAAATATTATATATATGTATATGTATTTATTTACTTAAATATTTATTAGTAATTTTTTTATTTCGTGTAGTTTCATGTCTCGTGTCGTGTACCCACAAATAAAATTTCGTGTTTCGTCATTTCATGTACTTACATATTCGTGTACCGAAAAACTAACACATATCTATTTATATCGTATCGTTTTATCATGCCTTGTATTAAATTGGCAGCTCTACAAACACTTAAAAATTCTTGGTTTGAACTTTGAACTCATACTCTTTGTGTTTTTTTAATATGACGTTTGACTTATTAAAATAATAATTTTAAAATTTTTTTTGTAAATAAAAATATATAATTAAAAATTTAGTTTAGTAAAAGAATTTTTTTTAAAATATTGTTTTATCTATTCGGTCAAAATACTTAGAATTGTGTACAAGAAAGTCAAACTACATATAAAAGAAGTATATAATATTGAAATATGCTATATTCTAAAAATAAAAATACACTACTACTCGTGTTACGGAAAAAAATTATTTTTTATCCGCAACAAATCATTAATCATTATTTTTAAAAACTGCATCCTTATTAATTATTAACACAGGATTTGCATTTTCATTTTCATCTTTGAATATGAAAAGCATTTAGTACAGCCTTAATTACAGCGAATATATGACCGTTACTCGAAGTACTGCAAAGTGAGTGACATACAACTTGTCGCCAACTCTACATTTAACACTTTTGCAAAGTTGAATGCAGCTGTCATGACCACTTTTAATTCGGCTCTTGTAATACTTTTATTATATATACATTCACATTAGTTCAACACAATCCCTCCTAGCTTCTTCAAACTGTAGCTCAAAATTTTATTAGCACACAATTTTGTATATATTTGTAGATATCTAGGTATGGAAGGAGAGAAGGTGATGGAGAGCTTGGATTGTCTTTGGTTCTTCTCTAATGTCATGCATGCACCAAAGACTCAAGTCCATGAAGTACACTCTACTAAAGAAGATGAAGATATAAAAGTTGAAAATGATGAGGTGGTGAAGATGAAAATGGCAAGTGAGCCTATTAAGATTCTTGAAACAAAGAGAGTTGTTGGTTTAGTTGAGGTGATTAAGTGTGGTAAAAATGTAGGGTTAAGATTAAGAGATGAGAAAGAGAATGGTGAAGAAAGAAAGGTAAGAAAAGCTACAAGGAAGAGGAGCAAGAAGATTTTACAAGAAACAGGGTCTTTTCCGACCGAAATTAAGGATGTGAATGTGGGGGATTATGAGAAGGAGTTGGGGTTTGATTTTAGGTTTGATTTGAGTGAGATTTGCATGATGATTGAAGGGTATGAGAGGTTTAATGGTAGAAAATGTGGTAAGATGATGCCACCTTTGAGTGATGGAATGGCTATGAAGAAGCATCTCAAGTCTTGGGCTTATGCAGTGGCTTGTAATGTTAAATGATTGTTTCTAGAGTTGTGTTTTTGTTTCAGTTTAGATTTACTTTGATTCATTCATTTGAGATGTATTGATTATAGTTATTCTTTCATGGTCTAATTTGCTTTTATGTGACTTGTTGTATTATGGCTAACTAATATATGTAGAGATCCAGGATGTAGAAATGACAAGTGTGTTGTAACCTTTGTATTGTTTATTTATGAAATAGAATGTAGAAGATTTGATTATGTGGTCGCCTTTTTTATTTTACTACTCCCTCTGTCCCCGCAAATTCTTTACATTTGGTTTGGACACGAAAATTAAGAAATATATATAAAGTAGTGAAAAAGGAAAAGAAAAGTGGGTAAAGTGACGGGATCCATTAATTTTTAATATATAAAAAAGAGATAGTGGAGTAAAAGTAGTGCGAAAAGGAAGGAAAAATGGGAAAATAATGGGACCAATTGACTATTTTTAGTAAGTTTTGAAATGTAAAAAATTGGACAAGACATTTCAAAAAATATAGTGTAAAGAAATGATTGGGACAGAGGGGAGTAACATATAAGCTTGTAATTCTATCCAGCTCTAATTAATTAACCTGGCTTAAATTACACCCGACTCCACTAGACCTAATTACAATCCTAGTGACATATGTTAATTAAGTTCTTATGAAGGAAGATTAACTGTATTTTCTTTAGCAGAAATTGAGGGAACAAAATCGCACAAATCTAATAACTAAACAAGTTATAAAGACATCAATCAAAATTCAAAGTTTCACGTAACAATCAGACTTGTTCAGTCTAGCTTAAGAAGACGACTTCAGTTGTACATGGTGTGAACTTTGACCCCATAAAATCTGGAAAATAAATAAATAAACATTACTGGATTTACAATTACAATTTACAAGTCACTTTAAATTAAATAATTATAAATATTAATTGCAGCCCCGCTCAGCCCAGCCCATTTCATTAATTTGTTCAAGTCTTCTCTTAAAGATTATGATAGAAGGCCCGTTAAGCCCAGCCCATTTTATCAATCCGGGTCTGTCAATTCAAGCTCAGTGAATCAGTTTAACTGGGTTCTTCTATACTTCTGAAAAACAAGCACACGCATAAGCAAACAAGGGCAAGTAATGGCAGAAGCACCAAGAAAACTAAAGGGTCACAAGAGCTCAACAACTTGCTGTATTGCCTCTAATCACAGACCAGGCTTCATTGCCACTTCTGGAGAGGTACCCCTTAAAATTATACACACACACACACAAATGTAAGTATATTTGTAAAATCCCTTTTGATAGAATTGATAAAGAATTGATTTTTTATGTTAAAGTTCAAGTCTTTCTTGCCTGAAAATTGTATACACACATACAAGTAAGTATATGTGAAAACCCCTTCTGATGAAATTGTTAAAGAATTGATTTTTGATGTTAAAGTCTATGTCTTTCTTGATTTTAGATTGTTTACACACACATTTAAGTATTTATGAAAACCCCTTTTGAGGAAATTGACAAAAAATGATTTTTGATGTTAAAGTTAAAGTCTTTCTTGCCTCAAAATTGTATACACACACAAATGTAAGTATTTATGAAAACCCCTTTTGATTAAATTTACAAAGAATTGATCTTTGATGTTAAAGTTTAAGCCTTTCTACCCTTATAATTGTATAAACGCATACATGTAAGTATATATGAGAACCCTTTGGTATAACTGACAAAGAATTGTTTTCTGATGTTAAAGTTTAAGTCTTTCTTGATATAAGATTGTATACAGACTCATGTAAGTTTATATGAAAACCCCTTCTGATGTAACTGTCAAAGAATTGGTTTTTTGATGTTAAAGTTTATGTCTTTCTTGAATTAAGATTGTATACAGACAAATGTAAGTAAATATGAAAACCCCTTTCGACATAACTGATAAAGATTTGTTCTTTTTGGTGTTTTGTATAGGATGGTTGTGTTTGCTTGTTTGATTTGAGATGTAAAGATGTGTTATTTGTAATGAATGTTGGTGATGATCCTGTTACATCTTTGTGTTTCAAACAAGGTTAGTAAGTAACTCTCCGCGCTTTTTTTAGTAATTACATTTCTTGGGTTTAGTATGTGGATTTATTATATTTTTCGATTCTACTTGATGGATAGGATTAGCTTCGGTTGTTAATTGTTTGTATGTATCATCGCAGTGCTAGTGTTATTTATGTCGATTTTGTGTAGCTATAGTCTGGTTTTTTGAACAAAAATATGCGCTTTAAATTGGTAGAGGCAAATATTTTAATTTTGGAAATGGGATTGTATTTCTTCTTATGTTTCAAAAATTTGTAGGAATGTACTACAATCTTTAAAATTTTGTATTTATTTTTGCTAAGTATTCTCATGCATTTTTATTGGCTTGATACAGATAATGAAGATATAATATATGTATCCTCTGGGAATGAAGTTAAGAGCTTCGATGTTCATCAGGTTAGCGTTTTAGGATCTATGATTTGCTAAACATTTTGCTATAGATTTTGATTCATTCTTCTTAAACTTTTGCTTTATCAGCTTCTGTTAACCATATTAATACGGATGAATGTAGTTAGCTGGTCCAAAGGTGCAGCCTCTTAAATATGGTTCACAGACATTGCAAGATAAACCATGTGATTATATAAGCAGTGCTGATCCGTCAAAACTGATGCACATATCAAGATTTTTCATTTAATTGATCAGTTCCTATTTTATTCTTCATTATAGTCCATTCAAGATATTTAAACTCATATGCACATGCCTCCACTAAGGCTTAAACTCTCAAACTCTTATCATAAAGAGGAGAAGAATATCCACTAAATTTCTAGGGTCGGCCTTTGGGAGCAGGATTGTTCCTAATGTTCATGTGGCGTCCATATGACAGTGTGGCGGGCCAGAATTGTAAGGCGTCTTCATTGTGTTACGTACCTGTGCCAAGGCGGTCATCGGAGACATCTTATAGATGCAGGAGAGGCGACGTCGCGGACCCCTTATAGACTGGCACCTTATATTTTTTATTTTGTTTTAAACTTTAGTATTGCGACTAAGATTTAAGAAGTTCATTCTATACAATTTTAGTTTATTATTCATTTATCTCAAAATTTGTTTCCCAAATAACGTAACTGCAACAGGGACTTTAAAATTTGAAAATCACGATTGTCAGCTCAAAAACTGAACTTTTAAGCTTTTTGCCTTTACAAATTTGTCTCAAAACTGATGTTATTTTCATTATGTCTTATTTAGATAGTAACTTGTAAGTAGTGTTATCAAAAGCGCGCAAAAAGCGCAGCTTAAGCGGAAAGCGGAGCGAAGCGCACCTGCTGGGCTTCGCTTACAAAAGCCCAGAGTAAATTCAAAAGCCCTGCTTAAGCGCGCTTTTTGATGAAGCGAGAAGCACATAAAATCTATGAAAAAGCGGGCTTTTGTTTAGATGTGTACTTGTTATTAGATCTGATATAACTTTTACAGTTGGGCTGGTCTTTAACTTATTGAGCCTTTTTTAAAGCCAATAATAAAAAAAACATTACATCATTGGTCTTATATTGTTAAATGATATTGATGAAAGTAATGAATGGCTAACGGGAAGGCTTAGAGGAGAATTTGAGAATGACTACGTACTCGATGAAGATGATGGCTTAACATATAATGATGTTTATAATGTTTCTGGTGTTCGAGAGCCACTATATAGATCAAGGTCACAATCAAGAGCGAAAAGTTCAAACAACAGGAATTCTGATGAAGAAGATCAATATGAGAATGAAGAAAAGGAGATTGAGTTTGTGCAAAATAGGAGTCTCGATCTTAGTTTTGATGAAGAGTGGGAGTATTTGGGCGAGGAAGAAGATGTTGATGGACAAATATAAATTTTATCTCCTGCTTGATATCTTTTAGTAGTATGAAACATTGGTCTAGTTCAATTTTTTGAGGCTATAATTATTAATAGTATGTCTAGTGTTTACACGTATCTTAAATTCTTAATATATATATATATATAGCCATATATATAAATATATTATTTTATATATTGCGCTTTTTTTACAAAGCCCACGCTTCGCTTTGCGCTATTCGCTTAAGCTATAGGAGACCCCTTGAGCTTCGCTGCACTTTTTGCCTTTAATAACACTGCTTGTTAGTATCCTATTAACATCACAAGTATTGATATTATTTTATAGTATGTGTGTTAGGTTAGTATTAACAGTTTAGAGTAATATATGTTATATTGCATACATTTTTTAAATACTATATTACATATTGAGTATTGACGTTTGGGCTCCATAAAGACGCCACAACAGACACCACATTGTCATATCATGGTGCCGTAACAACCCATCCTTTGAAGTTGCTCAAATTAGGTTGGCCATATGTCTTGATAGCCATATGACTCTCACTAATCTAGTGTTATCAATTCCGATATGCTCATATCAGAACTGGAACTCTGCTATTCATTCATTTTTGAATGCATATACGTTTTGCATATTTATTAGAATGTAATATGGTGACAGACCTATGTGCACAATTTATAGTACTAATATATTATCAATGTGTTTTGGGAAGGCGGGTTCGTTAAAGCCGTTGCATAACTACAGCTACAATCAAGAGGAGATAAATCAGGTAATCATATGATTTTAGTATTCCTCAACATTTAAATTTACTTGTTAGAAAAAGTTATTTTGCATCATTAATTTGTACCAAAAAGCTATATATTGATTAAGTTATGAATGCTGGTTATGTCATCTATAAGTTTCATTTTCCTTGCCTATATTGTTGTTGCTTCCATTTGAAACTAATATATTGCTATTATATGAACTATTAAGCTTATACTACTATCTTAGTGCTCTTCATGCAGATTGTCTGCAGTTCAAAGTCATCATTTATTGCTGCGGCCGACGATGGTGGTGATGTGAAGGTATCATCTTGTAACTCGTAAAAAATAAACTACCATTGCTTTTCTTTTCTTCACACAGGTATAATTTATACTCCTACTCAACTAAAGAAAGATGCATTATAATATTATTTTCTGTAATTTTGAACTACAGTATCATGCCCTCCTCCCTTTCACATACATACACTTGAAATTTATCTAGTTGATTAAAAGCGGCTACAACTTTTTAACATAGAAGAGGATAACTAAGATGACTGCATAAAAGTATGTGCTTGAATATATCTATTATTTTGTCTATATATAGAAAACTATCACTTCGCCTGATGTTTGCGATTGTCACTTGTCTTTGGTAGACCTAGTAAAGACATATGTTCCAGTAGATCCCTTAGTGTATTACTGTTTCCTAGTTTGAATTTGATTCTGTAGCAGTTAAATAATAAATGTATATACACCCACACACACACAGTTTCTTGCTCAAATAAAAATCAATCACAAAATAAGATTTGGAGTAACTAAAGGTTCTGCAGCAGAAAAAGTGCAGAATACTGACATAGGAAAAATGCAGAACATCTGGTTCTCACAATTCACATTGGAACCTGACCTATATGTATATCAAAGTAGAAGCAATAGAAATTATTAGTCAGGTTGAACAGAAGAGGAAGTTGTGATTCCTTCAGTCTTTAGTCTACCAAAAGTGAAAACACTATCTTTGTCTATCTGCCCTGTTTGATCTATACCCGTGTCTTTGCAGTAGATAAACATCGCTGAGCGTTCCTACTTCAAACTAGTTTAATAAAAGAAATGGGTTCATGATAGATGAAGAGATTGGTGGTTCCTAGAGATGCACAAAAAGCCCGGGCACAAAAAGACCGGCCCGGTTAAAAGCCCGGGCTTTGGCCCGGCCCGGTCTTTGGACCGGCCCGATTAAAAGCCCGAAAAAGCCCGGTTAAAATCTGATTATTCTAATATATCATTTGCTATAAATATAAATAATACTTCAAACACATATATATTTACATATTCGTGGTTAATAATATTATTTCTATACTTTATTGCAGAAATAATGAAAGAAGATATAGCAAGTACAATATATATATTTGGATAACAGTGATAAAATATATTATTTTATAAACATGTTTATTTTTTACCGAACTTAAATGTTTTCAACGAAGTAATGTTTTCATCTCTAGTGACATCTCTAGTGGGCCTTTTGTGCATCTCTAGTGGTTCCTTTTGTGCATCTCTAGTGGTTCCTGCCACAACCTAATTTTTGCAAGACATTTTATCATGCCAAATGTGCAATTACTGATTTTTGGTATTTGCAGATCATTGATATTCGCCAGCACCGTCCTTATAAAACATTAAGAAATAGCCATGAAAGTGTATCCTTTTCAGTCATCTTTTGTTTAGACAATATGTTACCAGATTTTCAATGTTTTGTGGTATCGGGACATGCAGTTTATCTGGTTTTCCAAATGTTGTTTTTCAAACCCCCCTACATTTTGAAATCTCCTTTATTAGTGTGGTCGCCTTCTGTACTGATAGTGATGCATAAGAAAAATGATGATTCTTTAGCGTTCCGTTCACTCCTTGTTAACAGTTGTGTCACTAACTCCTCGTTAACAGTTGTGTCACTAACTTGAATGAGTTGTTTAATGTAAAAAAACCTACTCTCTATGTTGCTTTGACTGCAATCTTCAGATATGTAGCACCGTGCAGTTTCTTCCTTGGAGACCTTGGGAAGGTATTTATGTGTTATTGTGACATGGTGCTCATGCCAGATGCGAGAGTCTTGCAGTCAACTACTATGAGTTCTCATAAAATCTGAAGTTCTTGAAAATGCATCCAGAAAACTGGTGATATTTTTTTGTGGGCATTTTTTGCAGTCATAACAGGTGGACTAGATTCGAAGCTTATTCTGTGGGACTTCTCAAAAGGACGACCGCTTGGAATTCTTGACTTTGGTTTGTTTTATCTTATCTTTCTGACCTTTATATCTGTAAAAATCTGTATTTTATTGTTTGGATGCTTGACTTATAAATTTGATAATTCCATCTCTTCTATGACTCATCGAATGAATCTGTGAGATCTGACAAACACACCATGAATCTACGAAATCTGACAAACATACTACTTGGCACCATATGAGAAAAAAAAAGTGCGCACCTTATTATGCTGGTGGTGGGTCATAGAATGAAAGATTGCAAGACATGATGCTGTTCCTTTCAATTAACATCAAATGGTTCATTCGGAATGTGGTACTGCTAAACTTTAAGAACCAACTTATTAAGAGAAAGAACATAACTTTGAACTTGTCCATCCTCTGAAGATCTTTACAGTTTTTATCTTTTGTATACAAGTGACAATCAGACCATCAAATATGTCTATGTTGGTTAATTGGTGATGTTAGACTCTTGCTTGTTACAGGCAAGCCTGATGTCCATTCTAGAGGAAATGCGGAACAGTGCTGTAACCCGGCATTCGTCCATTCCATAGCAGTTCCCCAAGTTGATATGTTAGACAGGGTAGGCAAAATATGTGTTGTTGGTAGGGGTGATGGTATCGTTAGTGTGATAGATATAGAATCTCAGTTTTATCCTACCAAGACGAAAAATTTGTCAAAACTTCAGAAGAACGGTCAATCAAGATCGAAAGGCAGTGTTTCTTCCTCAAACACTGAATCCCAGGATCAAAGTCGGGATAAGAAGTTAAATATAGATTACACTAGTGGAGGACATACAGCTGCTGTTTCCTGCGTGTAAGCACTTCTTTCCAGACGTAATCTTCTCAAATGTTGTTGCTATAGTAATAAAAATTACTCCACAGGACACTTTCTACATTTGGAGAGAAAGGGAAGTACATAATATCAGGTGCAAATGACAAATCAGTGAAGGCTTGGAATTGGTCTCCGCATTTTGATCCTTGTCAAACTAGCAACAGCGATGGCCTCCTGCATCTCAACATTAATTTGACCAGAAAAGTTAGCTCCTCTTGCAATTTTCAAATATGATTATTCTCCTGATATTTTCTACTTTTACCTAAGTATCAACTCCTAACTAAAATTTGCATAATTATTTTGTACAGGTAAATTGGCTGTGCACCGCTCCAAGTGATTCAGAAAACCTTATAATCTGCGATACGTCCAAGTTGGTGAAAGTTTATACTATTGCATAAATCAAGACAAACTTCTGCTTGCCTACCCTAAAGAAAAATGGTTAGGGTGTTGCACCTCAATTTAAGTAGAGAAAACAAAAATTTATGTAAACTTGTATATTGAATTTTATCAAATACATGGAGTAATAATTGTAGACTTGTATTAGTCTGAAAGCTACGATGCGGTAATACCTAAAAATGTTTTGTTTGGCCGTCCATCTTGTGATGTAAACAAGAAAAATGGTTTTTTCTTGATTGATTATCGAAAAAAACAAATGCAACTTATAGATATATATCTATATATCATTGATCATCTTCTACTTACTAGTCTTATCAGTAGTTGTTTCAGATCTTTATATTTCAATTCATGGCTTCCCCTCGTTATAATCGAACCCCGTCTGCTTCTACTCCAACTTCACCTCCTACTCTATGGGACGTTTTCTTGAGTTTCAGAGGTAAAGACACAAGATATACGTTTACAGATCATCTTTACACAGCCTTAAACCGCACTGGCTTTCGAACATTTAGAGATGATCCTGAGCTACGCAGTGGAAACACGATCTCACGCGCATTGCCTCAAGCTATTCGGAAATCTAAGGTTTACATTGTTGTCCTCTCCAAAAACTATGCTTTTTCATCGTGGTGCCTTGACGAGCTGGTAGAGATCTTCAAGTGTTCCAAACGAATGAAAAGATTGATTGTTCCTGTGTTTTACTACATTAATCCTCATGTTGTTCGACGCCAGACTGAAAGTTTTGGAGAAGCTTTTAAGAAACATCAAACTGGTTATGATATGGAGAAAGTGAAGACATGGCGGCTTACACTAAATGAAGTTGCTGATATTTCAGGATATCATATATCCGAAAACAGGTAAATAAAAAGCATCTGAAATGTCTTTCGTTGCCAAATGAGATTGAATTGGATGAATACATTTCTGTTTAAAATAATTGCATTTCAGGTATGAAGCTGATATTATCAAAAAAGTTGTTGATAGGGTTTCAATCGAAGCAAGTCCCATAACTTTAAATGTTGCCAAATTTCCAGTTGGGTTGGACTCTCGTGTTAAAGGAGTAACAGCGTTGTTCAACAGTGACACAGATGGTGTCACTAGGATTGGTATACATGGTATGGGTGGAATTGGCAAAACAACTCTTGCCAAAGCTGTGTATAATCAAAACTATCTACGATTTCAGGGCAGTTGCTTCCTAGCAAACGTTAGGGAGGTTTCAGGAATGAGAAATGGCCTAGTATCTTTACAGCAGCAACTTATAGGTGATGTTCTTAAATGCAACAACATTAACATTCACAATGTTGACCAAGGAATTGAGTTGATTAGAGCTAGAATTTTTTCAAAAAAAGTCCTTGTTGTTATTGACGATTTAGACGACCCAAAACCACTAGAATATTTAGAGGGATCATTTGCTTTGGGGAGCATGGTTATAATAACGACGAGAAATGAAGATCTCCTGGATAGAATTAAAGTAAAAGCAAAATACAAAGTAAATAAAATGGATGAAGATGAGTCACGGCAACTTTTTAACCAACATGCATTCGGAGATGGTAAAATATCAAGCACATTTCTGGGACTGTCCAAACCCATTCTTGAGCATGCTGGAGGGCTTCCATTAGCTCTACAAGTTTTTGGCTCGAACTTGCTTAACGAATCTGAAGAAGAGTGGAGATGGTTCATCGACAAACTGCATCGAGTTCCCATTGACGATATTGAGAAAAACCTTATGATTAGCTTTTATGCGTTGAAATCTGTTGATCCTATTCTGCAAGATATTTTCTTAGATATTGCTTGTTTTTACATTGGATGGAAGAAAGAGGATGCTGCTAAAATAATGGAAACTTGTTATACTTTTGTCAACCGTAATATTGAAATTCTAAAGAAACGAAGTCTAATAACAATCAGTGATGAAGATAAGTTGGGGATGCATGATCTGCTTCGGGACATGGGAAAGAGAATTGCACGTAACGAGTCCCCTGATGAGCCTGAGAAACATAGTAGATTGTGGATCTCAGAAGATATACACAGCGTGTTGAAGAAGCACAAGGTAATATCGATATATAGGCAGCTCTATTACTATATCCAATAATTGAATATATGATCACTTACTCTTCCTATGAATTTTATATGAAACTATGGTCACTTCTAATATGAAATTGTTTTAAAGAAGCGCAAGGTAACTTGCTCTGTTTCTCCTTTTTTTCTTACATTTACTAGTAACACATTGGTCATTAAAAAAAAAAAATCTTTTGTTTATGCGTGTGTGTGAGTTAGGGGACAAAAGCCATTCAAGGTATCATTTCGAGCAACTATCGCTATGGCTTTGAGACTGCACTTGATCAGGGAGTATCATTTGCAGCACAGACATTCAAAAGAATGAGTAAACTAAGATTTCTTTACCTCAATAAAGTTAATCTCACTGGAAGCTTTGAACATACATTTGAAGATTTGAGGTGGTTTTGTTGGAAGCGTTTTCCTTTAAAATGTTTACCTTCTGAGTTTTATGCCCAAAAACTTGTTACCCTTGAGTTGCCTGATAGCGAAATGAGAACAATGTGGGATCCGAATATGGTTAGTACGTTTCATAAATATGTTATAACAATTTAGGTAAAATTGTCTGATTTTATTTCTTCCACCTGCACTTGTATCCACAGGTTCCACAGGTTTTTGATAATTTAAAGACTCTAAACATGTCGAGCTCTCCAAATTTAATCACGACACCAGACTTCACTAGATTACCGGTTCTTGAAACTTTAAACCTTAGGGATTGCAGTAGTTTGGAGGAGGTTCACATATCAATTGGAAGTTTGGTGAGGCTTGTATCCTTGAATTTGGAGAATTGTAGTAATCTAAGAAGTCTTCCGGACAGTATCTGTAGCTTGAGAGCACTGGAAGTTTTAAATATTACTTGTTGCACTGGTCTAGAAGAATTACCGGATCAACTGGAGAAGATCAAAAGCTTAAAAGAGCTTCATGCAGTTAATGTTAATCTGCTAAAAATGCTTCCTAGTATTGATCAGCTCTCTAACCTAGATGACCTGGATCTTAGACATTGCAATAATTTGTTGTCCATATCGGAACTTCCTCCTAATCTGAAAAGGATAGAGGCTGAAAACTGTTGGGCTATAGAAAGATTACCAGACCTATCCAACCTGAAACAGTTGAAAAGGCTGAACCTAAGAAATTGTGAAGTTTTGACAGAGCTTCAAGGCTTGGAGGAAGTCACTTCTTTAGAATATCTTAATCTTAGTAATTGTGTGTGTATGGAAAGGTTACCAAATCTTTCCAATTTGAAATACTTGGAGGAATTGGATCTTACAAATTGTAATGGCTTGACAGAGATTTTAGGCTTGGAGGGACTCACTTCTTTACGAAAGCTTTACTTGACAGGCTGCAACTCATCTCTTCTGACATACACTTTGACAAAGCGTTTCTTTCAGGTTTATTTGATCTCAAACTCCTTGCAAATATTCACATAAATTCCATTTTTTATATAGTAATCTAAATATTGATGTATTTTGCAACAGATATTCTCTGAATTTGGGCATAAGATTGAAATTTACTTTCCGTCAGCAGAGTATCCAGATCGGATTGAATGTATGTCAAAAATGTCAACAAATTCGCAGTCAAGTGCATCATACAATTTCCTGGCGCTCATCTTTTGCTTTAATACTTCCTATAGTTCAAGAGTTAATTGTTCGATTAACAACACCACAAGAGGTTTGACATGGGCTGATACTCTTTACAATAGTAATAATGGTGATGTATTAGTTGTAATATTACCAGATTCAATCTTGTCACTTAGAGAAGGTGATGATATTGCAATAACAGCAGTTGAAGAAATGTTTTACGGACTTCATCTAACGAACATTGACAGCGAGGATGACAGTGAGGATGACAGCGTGGTTGACAATGTAGAAAATGAAAGAAGAAGCAATCACTCAGACAATGATTTGGAAAGGAGCGAGAATTGGTTATCTCCTGGGAGCACCGCAGTCAATGTAGAACAAAAGAGAAGCTATCCCACACTCTCAGTAATTTGGGACGTAAAATGAACCTGTTATCTCTTGGCAGAAACACCGTGAGTGTATGAAATTTGTATGGGTGAGTATCCAGCATAATACATTCTCCACCGCCTGTCAAAATCCACAATCTGCATCTCAAATCTCGACTACTCACTCGCAGACTCTGTCTGATCTTCTCTGTTCACTATCTTCTTCACCTTCAGGAAAGATGCTAAAGTCACAATTCTCAAACATAGTCAATATCATCTGACTCGCTGTTTCTTTCATGCATTTTATTTCTATTGACTATGCAAGTAACGCTTTTAAAAGAATGAAAAGACAAGCTATGGAGTTCATAAGGATAAGAGCAGTTTCCGAGCAATGAGTGTGGAGAGGAAGGGGCCTTTGTAATTGTTCGTATGAGTGTTGTGTTGAAGGGATCATTCGTACAACAAAGGCCCTTCCTCATTCGTGATTAAGAACCGAGAGAGACAGCAGGTTTTGAGGAGAGTAACAGAGGGAATAAGGGCAGAAAGAAAATCATTTGTTTTAGTGATGAGGATGAGTGAGGCG
This sequence comes from Apium graveolens, assembly GCF_009905375.1. Lineage (NCBI taxonomy): Eukaryota > Viridiplantae > Streptophyta > Magnoliopsida > Apiales > Apiaceae > Apium > Apium graveolens. Next base: position 200,154,046 of record NC_133657.1, on the reverse strand, counting down.
GTCTAGGAAATTGAATTTTGATGTTAATGCATTTTGTCAGGTATGAAGTTTGTAAGCAATTTATTAGTTGTTTTGATTTTGATTTCGTGTTGCTAAATGTTGTTAAAAATGTCGTTTATTTTGTTTGTCGTTAATCTCCAGTTGTATAACTAGGAGGTAACTATGTCACAAACTCATCCATCTACCGTAAAAATGCTTCTGACACATAACACTTGCATCTCTTCTATGAATTAAATAAACTGATAAACGAAACTGTTTGAAAGGAATAAGAAGGATATAATAAATTCGGGTGCATTGTGTAATTATCTCCTTAAAGCTTATTAGCTATCACACCAATCAGCATCCCAGAATAAAGTTGCGAACTTGAAATAAATCTGTGTCTGTAAAAAACAACATTCAATGTAGAACTGTAAAAGCTTAATTAATGTTTATAAGATACTGTATACAATCTTGGTTAATATGCAATTTGTGCCAAATGACAGGAATTACTCGTAAAAAAGCTAGTAACTTTTACTAGATCTTGCACTCATTTATATTTTTTGTTTGGCTTGTTTTTTCTTTTGCTTTCTTCCACAACAGTATACGAAGCTGATGCGCCTGCTTCTCTTCCTTCTCTCTCTGCACGTAGCCTTTTCTGCCTCTTCTTTTTGTTGTACCGGCCGCCACTTGCCATGGACCGAGAGATGAATTTAGGTAAGAGAGTGGAGAGTCTGAACTTAAGAAAAATGCTGTCCATGGATGCTAAACTTAAGAGTCTAGGTTTAGCAGGGTTGGCTGCTACAATCTGTAAAAACCAACAATGAAGCTAAGTGCGTGCGTTGATGTATAACACTAACAGTTGCAAAAACTAGAGAAGCAGAGTATGAATTAAATAAACGCGGAATAAGAAAGATATGATAAATCTGAGTAGTCTATGAATTAAATAAACGTGGAATTAGAAGGATATAATAAATCAGAGTCGCTTAAGTATCATTACCGCACGTGTAAGAAACATCTTGTCAAGCAGTAAAAAATTTCAATCCCTGCTAACTTTTGAACCGTGCTAATGGAGGACGGGAGAATTTTTTTTCATGTGTAGCTATGTTTCGAGATAACCCTAAGAGAAAAGTTTATATTATATAAAAATATATATATAGACTCGGATTAAAACTTGTTCGCTACACAATCAATCAATCAACCAATTATACCCAATAAATACAGCCTAGGATTGGTGAGGGTATAACGTCCAGCCTTATCCTCATTCCAAAAAATGAAAAGACTATTTTCCTCAAAAGACCCGGCTTAATTAATTAAGATAGTTATAGATGGTAAGCAACTAAATATTTTATGGGGTTAAATCTCAAAATAGTCGCTGAACTCAAGATCACATATCAAAAAACCCCCTCTAGTTATCGGCGTCTCAGTTGCACCACTTTAGTTGTAAGTAATGACAGAGCCGTTATCCAGCCTCATTGACTTAAACAGAAAATGTTTTAACTTAACACCTAAGCCTGCCTACTTACAAAATAAGACATATATTCACATATAATACATTTATTACTGAGCACATATAATTTTTTACGAGTTAAACTAGAAACACATGATCAAACTGCATTCAAAACTACATATCATCCTATGTTCCCCTGTTAACTCATTTTTTTTGCTAATTAAACTCATTAAATTATACATCCTGTTTTTGATTAATGTCAATATACACCCTATTTTTAATTAATGTTAAGCATTGCCAACTGCTCTACATGAAACCCCATGATTAGTATGCTTGTTAAAATGAGGGCATTAAATTACGTTTTCCGTTTTTAAAATTTTATGAATTATACTTTGTAAATATTTAACATTTATTTTATTAGCTATAACATAAATTATAAAACTAGTTAATTAATAAATTAACAAAAAACAACAAAAGTTTTAATTTAACGTTATAAAAAGTTCATTTATAAATTTAGTTTAATAAAAGGTTTATTAGCAAGCAAATATTATTTTTTATTGCCCACCACAAAGACTCATTACCAAACATGATACAAATATATTATGTATATATGGGTTGCCAAATACCAAGAATGATATAATACATGAAAGGAATTGAATTATTTCTCACCAGATTTTGAAAAGGGGTGATTTATATCTAATGAACCTAGCAAGAAACTCTCATTAATATATATATGCATACTTAAAAAATAGCTTTTGTTGTTTTATCCATTAAAATATTATTATTATACATGTGACTGTGTCATCTTATCCACCCGTTGAACACAACAATGACACATACTGTCTTCCGTTAGTTCAACAAATCAGATTAACAATATTATCATTACTTGCAACTATAGTGGTGCAAATGAGTCCTCGATAACTTCGGTGAGTTTTTTGATATATGACGTTGACTTAGTAACCACTTTGAGATTTAACCCATATTTTATGTAAACATGTGATATGTTTGAAGGGAAAATAGAGTGTATTAGGAATTGTATACAACTGGAATACATACGTAGGAAAATTTACTGAATGAGGCTAGGACTAATTTTGGTTTATGTTTGCATATATATGCACGCGGCTCATACAGGAAACTTACCATAAAAATTGTTATTTGCCAGAGTGTTGAAGTATTTTCTTGTTTTTTTAACTATGATCATGCCCGTGATCTGTATACTTGAGATTCAGACTGCTGAAAGCTTGAACAGGACCTTTATACTTTTTTAATACTCCCCCTGTCGCACCAATTCTTTACGTTTGGTTGGGGTATGGAGTTTAAGAAATTAATAACCTTTATTAATATTAGTTGATAACTCGTGCAAAACACGGTCCGAGATTAAAATATCAATATTAAATAATGATTATAGAAATTTATTCTAAATTATAATTAAAATATATAATAAACAAAATTGTACGATTATTGCCATTTTTCTTTTGAAACTATATGTAGTTTTAATTAACTCAAATCTTATTAAAACAATAAACTCAAAGTTATTATGTATATGTTGTTCAAAAAGACATAACTAACACTTTACATCGAAACTTTAGTCGAGCAACACACAATTGACGGATAATTTAATAAAATATTAAATCAATATTTCTAAGTAATTGCATATTAGATTTCTTATTATTAGCTGGATTTGTGTTTTTATATAGTTTGTGATCGCATTTTTTTTTCTAATAATATATTCTTTATGTATGTCCAAATTTGCATTTGGTGTTAAAATAGAATTCAATAGGTATGAATCTTGAAATTACAATATATATAGGACTCCGTTTATATAAAATTAATATAAATATGTTGTATATAAGAATTAAAAAAGGTAAAATATTACATATAGAATTTTAAGTCATATTGATATAGGAGTCAAAAAAAGAAAAAAAATGGTATATTTAGAGTTATGGTAAGATATAAAAAGGGGTGAAACCAAAAATTCGTGAAACTGAAAACGGGTGAAACCAAAGTACCCATTAAAAAAGGATGATTTCCCTTATTAATAACAATGTATAAACGATTTAATTTTATTTTTTTAATAAAAAATAAAAAAGAATTCTACGGAAAATAAAAATATCATAATTGTTATACGATTCCAACAATCTATATTTTGTTAAAAACCAACATAAAACTCTACATGAAAGATAGAAATCTAGAGGTGAAACCAAAAAATGGCATAACCATACTAAGATGAAATCAAGTATCCTATCAATAAAAAATTTAGAATTCTACGAAAATAGAATTGTAATCATATTATAGTTTGAACAATTTTATTATTTTTTATGGGTGAAAGCAAAATACAGTTTTTATAATATCCATTTCATATATTAAAACGAAATTCCCCTAACAAATTGAAAATTCCAAATTAAAATATTCTAATTTAAACACATGACCTTTTTACTTGGTCGTGGTTTATATTTTTTGAAAACTATTTAGTTGGCCCAAATTATGAACCTATTTATTTTAAAACATAACTAAAAATAAGATTCAAACCTATAAAATAAATAAATAAGCATGACTTATAAAATTCAAAAAATGGGTAAAAATAATACATATTGAATTATAAGTCATATTGGAATAAAAAAGATAAAAATAATACACTTAGAGTTATAACATGAATCATAAAGGTGAAACCAAAAGATGGTGAAATCAAAAAATAAGTGAAACCGTATCGCTTAAAAAGATGTTTCGCTTATTAATAAAGGTTATTAAAGGTTATTAAAAACTGTTTATATACTCACATATCTCTGATACAAAATCCTTGGTTACCTCCCGCTCAATGCTACGTTCAAAAGCTGCAACTAATAGAATTTAATAATTCTATAAACACATAATTTTCTAAAATAGAGACTAGGACCGTAATCATCATATCTAATTATCGAGATTAAACCGAAGGGAAGCGTACCTGAATCCATAAGGCTATAATTGTAACGGTATCTAAATGAGTATAGTGTCCTTGATTATTGTCTTCCTCAACCAAATACTTCTTAGGGTTTCTCGATAGCTCTCTGATGGGTAGAAGATAATCCGTGTAACGTACTTGATATATTGGGGAATATAACCCTTTTATATACCACCTAATTAAATCTCCCATTATAATTTAATTGGGCCAGGTATTAGGTATCCACTTATTAGGATCTAATTTTCCCAACTCAGTGTTAAACCATAATAAGAAAATTGAACAAAAAGTAGAGTGACATTTAATAAAATTCCATCAACTGTATTCTGCAGAACATAAACAACTCAATGTTTATTACATAAAACACCAAAATACAAACTCCCACTAAACCAAAGTATCACATAAGGTAACACCCATATGAGAAGTATGCTCATGAAAAACCTTAGGTGTTAACGCCTTAGTGAGCGGATCCGCAATCATGGAGTTAGTGCCAATGTGTTCTATCGAAATATGTCCACTCTGAATCTTTTCTTTAACAACTAGGAACTTAATATCTATATGTTTTGCATCTTTAGTGCTCCTATTGTTGTTTGAAAACTCTATTGCTGATTTATTATCACAAAATATCTTTAATGGTCTTTCAACACCATCAAGGATACGCAAACCAGTGACAAAGTTTCGCAGCCATAAAGCTATATTGGATGCCACAAAACATGATATATATTATGCAACCATGGTGGATGAAGCTATGAGCGTCTGTTTGGCAGACCTCCATGAAATCGCTCCACCAGCCAGTAGATAAACATAGCCCGAAGTAGATTTTCTTTCATCTTTGCATCCTCCAAAATCAGAATCTGAATATCCAATGATTTCTAGATGATCTGATCTCCTGTATGTGAGCATATAGTCTTTTGTTTTCTTCAAATACCGTAAGACTCATTTCACTGCTTTCCATTGCTCCATTCCTGGATTACTCAAATATCTTCCCAATATTCCAATAATGAATGATATGTCAGGACGAGTGCAAACTTGAGCATACATTAGGCTTCCCACTACCGATGCATATGTTATCCTTTGCATTTCCCTTATCTTAAGTTCATTCTTGGGACACTGTTTGAGACTAAATTTGTCTCCCTTAGACACGGGTGTATCCATTGGTGCACAATCTTTCATGCCATACCTTTCCAGGATCTTTTCGATATAGCTCTTTTGTGACAATCCAATAAAACCTCGAGAGCGATCTCGATGTATCTGAATTCTTAATACAAAAGAGTCGTTACCAAGGTCCTTCATCTCAAATTGACTAGTGAGAAATTTCTTGGTATCGTGCAATAAGCCTATATCATTAGTAGCAGGTAAGATGTCATCAACGTATAAGAGAAGAAAGATAAATTTGCTTCCACTGAACTTGTGATATACACAATGTTCCACCAAGTTCACTTCGAAACCATATGAAGTGATTACATGATGAAATTTATGATACCATTCACGAGAAGCCTTCATGAGACCATAAATGGACTTCTTTAATTTTCAAACCACGGTCTTTGGATCTCCAATGATAAATTTTTCTGGTTGCACCATATAAATTGTCTCACCAATGTTTCCGTTGAGAAACGTCGCCTTTACGTCCATCTGTTGTAGCTCTAGATTATAATGAGCCACAATTTCCATAAAAATTATAAATGAGTCTGTCATGGTAACCGGGGAGAAAGTCTCATTGTAGTCGATACCTTTCTTTTGAGTGAATGCTTTAGCGACAAGACGAGCCTTATATCTTTCGATGTTATCACTCAAATCCCTTTTGGTTTTAAATACCCATTTGCAACAAATAGGTTTTGAGCCTTTATGCAACTCGACAAGATCCCAAATGTCATTTTCTTTCATAGATTGCATCTCTTCATTCATGGCATCAATCCACTTTTGAGAGTTAGGACTCTGCATGGCATGTTGAAGATTTACAGGATCATCTTCCCCAATGCTAATTTCATTTTCATGTTCTTGTAGAAAAACTACATAATCATCTAGAATTGCACTCTTTCACTCTCTAGTGGATCTCTTTAGTGGCACTTCTTATGATTCATGAGGTTGTTGAGTTTGCTCAATTGGTTCCTCATGGGGAATTTCGGTGTTGTCTTGAACTGGAGGGCCTTAAACAATGATAGGTATCATAATATGATCATTGTTCTTGGCAGAGTCATAAATAGGATCATGGATATCTTCTTCAAAGACAATACTTTTACCTATATCTTCCCTCCCAAAATCAACATCCTCAAAAAAAATCTTGCATTATCAGTCTCAAAGAAGGTTCTAGTAGCGGGATCTTAAAATTTAAATCCGCGAGTACGTTCCGGATACCCAACAAAATAGCTACTGACCATCCTAGAGTCCAGTTTCTTTTCATTTGGCCTATATGGCCTTGCCTCAGCTGGACAACTCCAAACATGTAAATGCTTAACACTAAGTGTTTTCTTAGTCCAAAGTTTGTAAGGAGTTTCGGCCACTGCTTTAGTTGGAACCCGGTTAAGGATATAAATTGCAGTCTTTAGTGCATCTCCCTAAAGTGACTCAGACAAAGAAGAATGATTTATCATACTTCTCACCATATCTTTAAGAGTACGATTTCGCCTCTCAGCAACACCATTCATATTTGATTTTCCTGGCATAGTGTACTGAGGGACAATTCCACACTCCTTTAGGAAGTTAACAAAGGGTCCTGGATATTGCTCACCTGAACCATCATATCTACCGTAGTATTCACCACCACGATCAGATCTGACAGCTTTAATACTACTAATTAGCTGAAGTTCAACTTCATCCTTATACTCTTTGAATACGTCCAGAGCTTGTGACTTCTCATGTATCAAGTATAGGTAACCATACCTAGAGTAATTATCTATGAACCTGATAAAATATCGTTGACCGTTCCAAGAGGCCGTAGGGAATGATCCACATATATCGGTATGAATCAGTTCCAAAATACTTGTAGCTCTTTTGGCACCTAACTTTCTCGAGTTTGTTTGTTTTCCCTTAATTCATTCAACACAGACTAGAAAGTCACTTAAATCTAAGGGATCAAGAATTCTATCATTCACAAGCCTCTGAATTCTCTATTTAGAGATATGACCTAATCGCTTGTGCCACAACATAACAAAATTATCAGTTAACTTACGCTTTGTACCTCTTGCACTTGAGTGCAAAATTTCATTATTAAAAGCAACAGTATCAAGCATATAAAGATTATCAATCAAAGAACCTATGGCAACCACATTTGAATTTAAAGAGAAACACACTTTATTATTTCTAAAATAACAAGTGTAGCCATATTTGTCCAACATGGAAATGGAAATAAGATATCGTCTAAAAGACGGTGCAACAAATCTCAAATAAATCCAAATAAACACCAGTTTTTAATAATAATATAAATGTTCCAATCGCTTCAACTGAAACTATATTGTCATCGCCCACATAGATGAATCTTTCGACATCAATTGGCGGTCGGCTCTATAGGCAACCCTACATTGATACACTTATGTGAGTAGTAGCACGAGAATCTACCCACCAAGTATCCTTAGGTACAGAAGCCAAATTAACTTCAGAACAAACAAAGACAGAAGTCGTACCCTTCTTCACATACTAAGCAACATATTTGAAACACTCTTTCTTCATGTGTTCATCCTTCTTACAAAAGTAGCAGGTTGTTCCCTTATCCTGCTTCTCTTATAACTGATGATTGGGTTTTCCACTTGCAATATCCTTACCTCTCTTTCTTTTCTTATCATGAGAGCTTGATTCCTAGTGAGCACTCTTAGTCTTCTCTCGCAAAACCCTCTCTTCCTCTTGCACACAGTGTGAAATTATAACACACCACAAAGTGTCCAAACTGAGGAGACAAAGAAATAAGAATCAAGTGAACAAATAACTCATCCGAAAGTTCTAACTTGAGTTCCTTGAGTTTGCCAACAAGATTAGACATCCCAATGATGTACTCCCTTATGTTCCCCTTTCCTTTATACTTTATGGTCATGGGTTTTGACAGAAGATTACTCGTTTCCGCTGTCTCATTCTTAGCAAAATATTGCTCAATCTCGGAGAGGAACTTCTTGGCACTTGTGCTCTCAACAATAGAGCCCTGAAAGCCATTTAGAATTGTTCGCTTCATGATCTCTAGACACATGCTATTAGAGCGTTTCCATTCCTCAGTTTGATCTATTTTGGGATCATCCGTAGTGGGAATTGGTTGCTCTTTCCTTAGCGCAAGGTCGAGATCCATACACCCAAGAACGATTTCAAAATTCTCTTTCCACGTGACGTAGTTTGTCCCATTCAACATTGGAATAATGCTCAACTGAGCGGAAGCAGAATTAACACTAGCAGTAACTGAAATAGAAAACAAATATACGACATATGCTCAAAACTAGTATATACAATAATGTGATAAATTTTAAATATTGGAAAAACCATCACAAGATACCTAGCGCAACATTAAATTTTAGTCTTTGGATATAAAATTTAATTTACAATTGGTACTCTTCACGCAATAATCAAGTATTAACAATCAATTTTTGTCAAATAATATGCCTTTCGTTGGACCGACTTATTATTCACACGAAAAAACTTAATATTGTTACATACTTATTATCACAAGAATATATTAATTTTGGCCAAACGTTACCTTCCTTTGGGCCGATAATATTTGCATAAAATTAAAAATTCTATTGTCATAATAATATTTTCAAATTAATTAATCTACACAAAAGAGGTCACTTTGGCGACATATTGCTTCAATCAATTAGCTTAAAAATATTTGACCACTTAAATAAATAAGTTAATATTTATTTGCAAAAAAAAAATATAACTCACAAGTATTATATATTCTTTATATGCAACTTACTAACCAAATTATGTAAGCGCAACATCCTACAGTATATCTAAATCCATGCTACTAATCAAAGAATAATTTGATCTTATTATAAATTAAACTCGACAATATAATATACCGAAAAATAAAAAATAAGTCTTGATGCAGGAGGCTATTCTAGTCTCTGAATCCAATCCCATGCCAGACAAGTTTATAATAATACAAGACATCATGTGCTATAATTTATAATAAAATACTAAAGCACTTTACGATGATCATAAGAATTATACTCCCTCCGTCCCTCCCAATTGTTATCGTTTGTGGGAGAGTGTCCGACACACATTTTAAGATGAAGATAAAAAATAGTTCTTTAACTTTTTTTAAAAATTTTATTTTTCTGAATAAAAGTTTAAACATTCTATTTTTATTCAGAAAAAGAAAATTTTAAAAAAAAGTTATAGAACTATACTTTCTATTCATCTTAAAATGTGTGTCGGACACTCTCCCAGAAATGATAACAATTGGGAGGGACGGGGGGAGTACTTAATTAAGGTGAACATGTCATGTAAACATACAAACTGAACAACTAATCAATGGTCATGATCGTCCATAAAACTATACCCTAAAACATTTATAATTCTATCCTCATAACATAGAAACAAATTGTTCAGATTCCCTCGGAAATTAATAACCGAATAAAATTAAAAAAGAATTAAGAATCAAATTCGCATAAATTAATTCTCAGTAATCAAATATGAAGCGACTCTGATGCCAGTTGATAGAATTTAATAATTCTATAAATATATAATTCTCTAAAATAGAGACAAGGATCATAATCATCATATCTAATTATCGAGATTAAACCGAAGACGGAAGCATAGATGAATCCAAAAGGCTATAATTGTAACGGTATCTGAATGAGTATAGTGTCCTTGATTATTGTCTTCCTCAACCAAGTACTCCTTAGGGTTTCTCAATAGCTCTCTCTGATGGGTAGAAGATAAGTCGTGTAACATACTTAATATATTGGTAACTATAACCCTTTTATATACTACCTAATTAAATTTCCCATTATAATTTAATTAGGCCTGATATTAGGTATCCACTTATTAGGTTCATACAATAAATTAAAATCTAATTGGGTTTCGTATTTGATCACTTAATTTAACCCAATATAATAAATAGCAAATATAATTGATATATTTATATGTAGCCCATAAAATAATTATTATTATTAAAATAATAATAATAGCAACAAGATATTAAGAAAAGCCAGTAGATTTTTTTTTATTTATGAAAAATAAACTTTACTAAACCAAGAATACTCACATTCATGTCTTTTGATTGCTGTCATATAAGCCTCAGCAGGCTTTCTAGCATTCAATTGTTCGATTTGTTTCTTGTGGAAAGATTGGTACTTTTGTGGAAGACCACCTTTCGCTTGCTTGAATGGAATTTCGTAGGTCAACCATGTGATAGAGTTGACATCGTAAGATTCGAATACTGGAAACTGTAGAGAATAAACTAGATCATGTATGACATACATGTATATTGAAAGACAAACATATATTGTAAACTTAAGCCTGTGTTTCCATCTGTTATTACTACTTAGGTCCACCATATCTCCTATTTGCCCATCTGGCTCCACTTGGAGATTGAGTCATGTGTACAACTGCACCACCACTAGAGAACCACATGAACCTGTATCACAACTTGAGATACCTGAAGCATAACAATGCTTATTTTGATAACTCAAATTACCATATCGAGTGAAAGAATGAGTGTCGTATGCACTTATGCGTCTAGAAAAAGGACCGCTCTCATAACTAACGATAAGTACATGGGTTTTCATATTCAAAAAAAAGCATAGCCACCATTCAGGACCGTAGGCTCTTATATCGAGTGTAGAGACTAGACTAGATCATGTATCACATGTACATATATACTGAAAGACAAATATAGATAGTAAGCTTAAACCTGTGTTTACATCTGTTAGTACTACTTGAACAATTAATATGTATATTAAAACTGAAAGGGAAGAATAATATTCATAGTGTATTTCATGAACGTTACATTGCTTGAATTTAAACACCTACAACTACAAAGGTGGCACCTAGAAACGGTGGCACCTAAAAATAAGGAACTACTTTCTACTCTATCCCCACTACTAAAATATTATTCCACACTATCCGAATAAAATTAATGCTACTAAACGTGTAGTTAACAAAAACACTTTATTACAACTGATTTATTCAACACCAAATAAATAAATAAATACACAAATAAATAAATAAGTACCTAAATAATAAATTTAAGATTAAATCCCAACAGAAATTTTTTGCTACAAAAATGTGGCATCATGTGATGCTCCACAAAATTGTAGCAAAATAGGGGCGTGATATCTCTCACTGAATTGAGATCTCCTGACCTGGGGCACATCATCCCTGCATATGGCGTCCATGTTATATCCTATTCATAGAAAACAACCCAAAAAACTCAGCACTAAATCATTGAAAAGAGTCCCTAATGTGTGTATCTACTGTCTATTAAGTACGAAGATAAATTCTACGTTCACATAATTAAATACATAATTATGTAATGAATGTAATGTAACAAAGGCCCAAACTGTCACCATTCTAATGAGAAATGCCTAAATTGTCATTTCTGGGAAAGAAGACCCAAAATGTCACTTTATAACGTCACATAATATTCCATTTTGTTTAAGACCCAAAATGTCACTTTATAACGTCACATAATATTCCATTTTGTTTAAGACCCAAAATGTAGCACGAAGTTCCATTTTGCCTTTAAATTTTAAAAAAAAATATACAAACAACAGAAACATATAACAGCGGGAGTAGTATACAGATAACAGAATCAAACAGAGCTGGAGCACAAAGACGGAGTAGACATCTCAAACACGATCAACCTCACTACAACAATCATTCCTCCCTACAACAATCACGAATATTGAGGTAATTATCTTTGTTTTTTTATTTTTTGAGTTTTTATGTATTTTATGATTTGATTGCATACGAAGTGTTTGATTTAATTACTCATTGGATTACCTGTTTGTAATTAAGCTTTCCGTATGATTGCATAATCCTCCTTATTTTCTTAGTTTAGGTCATGCACTGTTTCTATACTTCCGGTCCCTTGGACAATAAAAGTACCATTCTTTCTCTCCCGTGCTCTCCATTTCTGCATTCGAAAAACATCAGTAAAGTATTCTTAAGGGAAAAGAATATGTAGAGCATGTACAGTGTATAATATAATCAATCTTAATTACTTGGAAGATCCCATTGATCAAATTTATAAATGTCTAGTTGCTTGATAAGTAAAGAAAATTGTGCTTTATTTTAAGTAGTAGTAGTTGCTAATTGTATTGGCCCCAACTAAAAATTAGTTGATTTATTAATTGTTGATTGTGTAAACCGAACGACTTTGCACTTTGCGTGTTTTGGGCGAAGAACTAGACCCCCCGGCCTGTTGGAGTTTAATATGAAGCATCAGAGGTGAAAAAGTACTGTGCTATTGTAGCGACAAACAACAACAGATACAGTGACATATACCTGAAGTAAAAAAATGTTATAGTTGTATTAGCAAGTTAAAAAAATGTAAGAAACAAAAGTCATTGTTGATGAATAAATTTGATAACCAAGTAAGGTCAAGTGCTACACGGTGCAAATAGTATTAACCAAAATTATTTTTAATCCTTCCTTGATCATTGCTATCACATCGCTATGGTTCGTCGGGTTAATGTGCTTGGTAGTTCTAGGATCATCCATCTTTTCTTACATTTTCACATTGCACGTAACTTACCGAAAACATAAACAGAATAAATTCCATCACCACTTGTCTAAGTAGATTGCTATTTTCGTGTTGTTTCCAGACAAGTAGATTTCTATTTTGGATAAGTAGTAGTAATTCAAAATTGTTTCGATATATAAAGGAGGAGTAAAAAAATAGTATACCAAGGACTAACAGCTGCTTTGTGTCGAAAATCAGCATAGAAAACAAAAACTACTTGATTAATAAAGTATTTAGGAGAAGAATTATGAATTACTAAAACAATTATTTGGCCATATCTGTATTGGATGCTTACTTGATTATGTTACTAGCATAATAATGATGATAAGAATATCTATTGGCTAGATATTACAAGGTTGGATCTTTATATTCTTAGTTGTGATGATGTTTATTTAACTAACATTTTGCATTCCATTAAGCTGCGTAAACTACCCCTGCACTGCATACTTGTTTAGTGACTCAATGGTAGAGTTGTGTTGTCCTTGTGAGTTCTGATAATGACCTATCTGGCCTTTATGAGAGGTAGTGGACGAAAAACATATTAAATTCCATGCACTCTGAAAGAGAAACTTAGATATGAATTATGAGTATGAGTTGTAGCTATGGAAGTCATCTCGTATCTATAGGATTCTCAACCTAGATTGTAGACCTGTTTTTGTTTATGAGCTTACTGATGTCGCTTTAATGTATTTATTTGATGTTCTAATGATTCTTAGTGCGAAGTAATAGTTCTGAATTTTTTAACTTTCACTCTAATGTATATGTATGTACCTTTATTAGACCTGTTTTTGTTTATGAGCTTACTGATGTCACTCTAAGGTAATTATTTAATGTTCTAATGTATATGTTGTACCTTTACATATAGATTTTGGGATTAGCTTGTACATATTTATATAGATTTTGAACTAGTACTAACATCTCAGTTCTTAATATCTATATGTTAAGTGACATGTTTTAATCGTAGTTTTTTATTGTTCATTTTTTAACTTGTTCTTCTATATGTTTGCAGGACGTGCATCCGGGCCCTGTTAACCCTAGCCTTCTTCATCTTCAGCATACACATAGATCTTTAGATATTTGGAGGTTAGGTGGTGGTGATATGTTGAAGTGTCGCCAAAAAACCCTAATAATTAAGGTGATCTTCCACCGCTACATCTTCGTATGGTCCCTTTACTTCAGTCTACTGGTTTCTATGGCGTTGCTCGAGTTGCATCTTTACAGCTGGATTGGAGTCTCATATCAGCTCTTGTTGAGAGATGGAGGCCAGAGACTCATACCTTTCACTTGCCTATGGGAGAGGTCACTATTACTCTACAAGATATAGGTGTTCTTTTAGGGCTTCCTGTTGATGGTGATGCTGTTATTTTTGATGTCACCCCTGACCCTGATATGAGTTGGCGTTCTTATGTTGTTAAGCTTTTTGGTAGAGATCTTGATCCGAAGAGAGAAATCAATGGATCCAGAGTTCGGTTGTCCTTTATTGCTTCATGTGCTCCAGCACGTTTACCGCAAGATGCATCAGTAGATGATATTCACTTTCAGGTCTTGTGTTATCTTGTTCATCTGTTTGGTGGTGTACTCTTCACTGATCATTTGGGAGGTCTCTTTCATCCCATATTTCTACATTTTATTCGTGATCTAGACAGATGCGGAGATTATGCTTGGGGTGCTGCAGTTCTTGCATATAGGAAGTTATGCAAGACAAGCAAACAGGATGTTGCTGAGGTAGCTGGTTGTCTGCTATTATTACAGTTATGGGCGTGGAAGAGATTGCCCACTCTTGCTCCCATTCGCACCTGTTCTACCTTATTTGATGCTCATTTTTGGGAGGGTCAGGTTGCAACTCCACGTGGAATTAGGTACTTAGCATTTATTAATTTGTTTGTGTTTTAGAATCATTTAAAAGAACTTCATATATTACAGAACGGTTAGGGTTTAGGGTTATACTTTATTTTCATGTTAGATTAGAATTTAACACTTTTTAATTTCTTAGGGTTCATTAATCCCCAAATTGGATTTTAGAAGCGTTTAAATGAACTTAATATGATATTGAATGAGTTAGCGTTTAAATGTACTTGATATGATATTTAACGGGTTAGGGTTTATGGTTCATGGTTTAGGGCCCCTAAACTAGGGGCCATAAACCCCTAATTATTGCTAGGGTTTTGGGTCGTTAGGCCCTAAACCCTAGGAACCAAAATTTATCTTCATGTTAGATTATAATTTAACACTTTTTAATGTTTTAAGGTTCATTAATACCCAAATTGGGTTTTAGAAGCATTTAAATGAACTTGATATGATACAGACTTTTAATTTAAATATGAAACTAACTGTTTATAGTAATGTCATTATAGGTGGCTTCATGGTCATTCCTACACTAGTACGGGTGGTCGTACCCTTTTAGCTATTCGGGCGCTATTGGATGGGCTTGGACCATCTCAGTTTATGTGGCAGCCTTACTCTCCTGATGTCATTTCTGAGCTTCCTGCGTATTATTTCACTGTGAGCGTATTTGGCGCTACTGCGGGTCTTTAATATGTATTTTCATAGTCGAGGTTCACTGCCCTGATAGAGTTGCTAGACAGTTTGGGCTCGTGCAGACTATACATGATGATGTTGTTTACTCGGAGGCAGAGCATAGTACAAACTTGAGGGGCAATGGCAAAATCAGATGGATTCAGAAACATGCAGGTAGCATATCTATATGGGCGCATCGTTTAGATCATTTTTTTGTTGGAGATGCGATTGTTGCCGAGAGTGCAGTGCCTGAGTACCATCCTAGGTATTTAGAGAGGACTGTTAGATTCATTTCTCGTGTTGGTGCATTTAATCATCGCATTATAAGTTTTCTTCTTGTTTATTCAATTTATTGTATAAGTTGTTTTGCTTTCGTAATTTTATTATAAATGCTTTAGTAGTTTCTTTATTTAATACAAGAATCTTGTAACATGTGTTTCTTTTCTTTGTTTATTTTTTCAGGATCTTATGTTCAGGCAGATATCTCAGCGGACACAGGATGTTCTTCCTGATATTTCTCGTTATGCTGACCAGTTTTGTGATTTTTTCAGAGCGTACATATTACATGGTTTTGATGAGATGCCTGTGGAGGTTCGTAGAGCTAGGCAGTTGGAGGAGAGGCATCAACCGGCCCGTCGAGGTAGACACGGCGGTGGACGAGCTGCTGCTAGTAGGCGAGCTAGGGTTTTAGTTGACGATGATCCTATTGCTGCAGAGGTTGGAGATGATGGAATTCCATTACATATTGATTCTCATGATGTGCTTGAGTCATCTACTCATGCTCGTACAGATCCTATGGCTACGGATCTTGGGGATGATCGGGATCCTCCTGTACTTGATTTTATTGCTCATTATGTTTCTGTTCATGTGCTGGGATCATCCAGTCACGTCCAGCACGATCCTTAGACTTTGGATAGGTATGGATATGTTCGCCTTTTTGATCTTGGCTTGACTCCTACTCCCGAGCAGCCTCGTACCGAGGACCCTTCCACAGAGCAACCTCGTACCGAGGATCCTTCCACTGAGCAGCCTCCTCCCCTTTATCGTTCTCACCGGCCTACTGAGCATGTAGCTATGGATTTCTCTATTCCATCATTCAGTCTCCATGTTACACCTACACCTTCTACTGATCATGATTCTGGTACGGATGTCACTTCTTCACAGAGTACCCAAGACCAGAGTTCCCAGGACCGTCCCGGGAAGTATGGATATTTCTACACTTCTCAGGGTAAACGGCGTTCAAAGAGAACTGCTAATCCTCTAAACTGTGAAACAGATGGGCAGAAGTGCGCGAAGAAATGAGAGTAAGCTTAACTTTAAGTTCTTAAGTGTATGTTTAATTGTGTATGTTTATGCATCTTAATTGTAATTTTAACTGTTTAAGTGTGTGTGACTTGTCAAATGTATTTCCTAATTTATATTATATATTTAAAAAATTCATTTTTATGCAGATGATGGTCTAGATTGTGGATTATAGGCACTGATGATAGAATCGCTTATGATTACTATCTATATTTTTAGGATTTTACTTTTAGAATCTTGTAAAAAAAAGTCTTGGAGATATTGTGTTGTTTAATATGATTCAAACTTTTTAATTATTTGTATTAGTTTTTTGTTTCATTGAATTATTTTTTGTTGGTGTTTATTCGTATTTTATGGTGTTTAATTTGTTGTTGTATTATATTTTGTATAAGAATCTTTTTATTTTACAGTTTTAGTAGTATTACAAATTAAATTTTAACAGAACAGGGGATTATATAACTGTTAAAAATGAACAGGGAAATGAATCTGAAACAAAACGGTAGATGAACACCCATTTAGCATAAACGATGCTTTATAATCCGTTTTACTTGTTTTATAAAAAAATAAATATAAAACGGCATTTCATCAACCGTTTTAGTGTTTTTAAAAAATCAAACCTAACGATAGATCGTGTCTCGTTTTACCTATTACATACCCCATTTTTAAAAAAATATAAAAAATCACCCTAACGGTCTTTCGTGTTCCGTTTTACATTTTTTAAAAATTAACCCTGAAACGTTCCTTCATGTCACGTTTTGGTTTTATAATTAAAAAAATAAATGGCAGAAATGGAGGACGAAGTTCCGTTTTGCCTTCTTATTTGTAACAACACCTAACAGACGCACACAACTGTCTCTCACTTTACAAACACAATTGTTGTGTCTCTCACTTTGCAAACACAACGGTCTCCTGCTTCTCACTTTGAAAACCTAAATTTCAAATATCAAGATAAAAAATTTTATATAAATATTTATTAAAATTCTTACAGATTTATTAATGGCTTCGGGTTCGGGATCTGGAGCACAATTGGTTACAGTGATTGCGTGGATTTATACCAATGGTAATATACGACAAACTCAATTAGAGGGTTACGTATATGATAAACCGGTTTCTAAGCAAGTAAGACTCGATTCTAGTATGAATTTCAATAATTTGCGCAAGGTATTATTTTTGAAATTGAAAATTGATAGGAGTTTGTATGATTTTAAGTTGTGTCATCGGTGGAAAAATTTCAATGATATGAAATTTGGTATTATTCGGGTTGATGATGATGATGATGTTGAGATGATGTTCGGAATTATTGTTTTGAATGAACCTCCTTTCTTTACTGAAATTTATTTACAAAAAATTTCAACTTGTGCATTGATTGAAACAAGTTCGAGCGTTGTGGAAACTAGTTCGAGAGTTTCCGAGAGGAGTGGTAGTAGGGGTTTTGATTGTCAAACTATTAGTAGTATGTATATTGGTGGTGATACGGTTAGTAGTAGAGGATTGGATGCATATGATGTTGTTGAGTCGGCTTTTATTACACAGGAGGAGACATTGTAGCCAATGAAGTTGAGGGAGGGGATGATATTCGACTCAAAAAAAGTGTTGATGCATACGGTTAGAGATTTTCATATCCGGAATCATCAAGAGATTAAGATGGTTAGATCAAGTGATGTGTATTGCATTGTGGTTTGCTAGGTTGCGAAAATCACTTGGGAAATTTCAAATTATGGAAACTTCGGGACCACACACATGTTTGCGCACCACCGTTACTCAAGACCATCCTAATTTGACATCTCATGATATTCTTGAACTAGTTAAGGATCAAATCGTAGTCAATCCCACGGTTAAGGAAAAAGTGTTGATGGCCACGATGAAAAGTATTTTTGGTTACCAACCGGGAAGAAAGAAGATTAGAGATGCCAAAAATCTAGCAATGGATGAGGAACATGGATCTTGGGAAGGATAATATGACCTCCCTTTTTTGATGGAAGCGTTACAATATTTTGATGTGGGAACCAATGTTGATTGGGTTTTTAAGGAGGATAAGATGGAAGATCGTGGGAGCTTAGAGGTATTGTAATATCCCGTATTTTTAGAATTATTATAATTATTATTTGAATATATATATATGTGCTTTTATGATTTAGAAGGAATAAAATGGTGGATATTTTATTCCTGTTTGACGAGTTGGTGTTATTATATGGTAATGTGTTAATTGTTAAGTGTTATATCGATCCTTGTTAATTTCTAAAAATATTTACTTAAATGTATTATTTTCAAAAGTTTATTTAAAAACCGATCATTTTATTGATATCGGTAAATTGAGTTCGTTTAGTAATATTAGGGATTGGATGGATATTCTGTCAACTATGTGTTATATGTAATATTAATCGTGTGGGACTCAGTTGTGATTGAGGATTATTGTATTATTAATTACTGAGTCGTATCATTTTGTTTTTATCTTTTAAACTAATTTTATTGAAAATTTAATTTCACAAATATTTAAATTATCTTGAAAATTATTTTTATAACTTTATAATTACAATAATTATTTTTGGGATTAATTTTACCCGCGCGTTGAATCGTTTAATTGTTAAAAGCGGGTATAAATTGCATTTAAAAAAGTATTTTAAAATTTCAAAATTTATGTTTTTATAAACTTCGGGATATTTGTAACATTTTAAGACTATCTCGTAATTTTCTGAACTTGTTTTGAGTATAGTTTGGTTCGCTATTTGTGAAATGCGGATACGAGTTGCACTTCAAAAATGTTTTAAAAATTATGAAAATTTTATTTTATCAGTTTCCATATATTCCGAGAATTTTAGAATTATTTCAGTAATTGTTCGAATTTTGTTTGCACACAACCTGGTTCGTTAAAATGCGGGTTGCGGAACAGAATTGGACTGGATGGAAGGAAATATGTGTTATATTTTCTCATATAATTAGATAAGTGGCATACAGCTGTGTTTTTGGTAATATAATAATATATAGAATATTGGGGATAGATAACCACAATCATCTTCAACCCTCTTTTTCACTCGATCTCTCGAACTCTCTCAACTCCTCTTTCCCATCTCTCTTGCAATCTCTCTCTTCTCTCTTTTCTCCTTTTCTCCCCTCCTCCTTAATTCTTTCGCCGTCCGTGTTCTGTTCCATTTTCCGGTAAGTCTGGCCCCTCTATTTTCCGGCCTCGTCCCCGTTTTCCTGTCCGTTTGGTTACCTGAAGCACATATATACACGCATATCTGTGTGTACATGTGCCTGAGTAGTAAGAAATAATGTTGTGTTGGCCTGAGTTTTCGTTTTTTCCGTGTTACCGCCGGTTTTCCGGCGAGGGGGCCTGTGCAGTGGGTTTGCGTGATTTACACACGCGTGTGGCATGTGTAAATTGTGCAGTGATGTGTTGGTCTTGTTTTTGTTGTCCGTTGTAATATCGATTATTTCTGAAATTTAATTTTTAATTCTACAGGAATTGTTGATTAGTTCGTGAAATAATAAATCATTCGTGCGGGAAAATGATTTTAATAATCGGCGGAATTTCGCGTTGGAAACCCGAGAATTAATCGGGTACCCGTGAAATTTTGTCGCCGTCCGCGATGAATTTCGATGAGCGGACGGTGGATGGTGATGATATAATTCTGAGTCCTAATATTTTAAAATAAATAAATAAATACGAGTATAAATATAAGATGTAATAATAATAATTAATTAGTTTGAATCGGTGATTGGGATTTATGAAATGGAGTTTGGTTGTGTTGGTGGAATGAATTGTTGGATTGTTTGTTGTTGTGATTTGACGTCGAGTTCTTCGACGGGTAGGCCGATAAACAAAGGAGACGCTGCCCGATTTTCGTTAAATTAATTCCGAAAATACGAAAACGAAGCCTACTATTATCGGAGACGTCGAACGAGGCTATATAATTAAATTTTACAAAACCTAATTACGTGTTGGGACAAGATATTTTTATAAATAAACCGTTTATCCGTTTAATACAAAACGAACGCCTCTAGACTCAGAAAAATATTCTGATTTCAATAAAAATACTTTTGAGACCTAATTTCTTTTGTATTGAAAGGCCGTTTGATTTTTGAATCTTTCTGAGTCTATTTTTGATCGATAAATACTGTTATTAACCCAATTTCAGTTTTAAACATACTGAGTCAAATGTTTTGACGAACCGAGTCATATGTGATATGAATTATGTGATACGCTGAGTTATGTGTTTACGTGTTATGTGAATTATGTGTGTATGTGGATCAAGAGTCCTGTGTGTGTCTGTTTTAATTATATGTGAGCTATCGTATGGGTAGACGATAGGCTTTTGACGCGCAGTTCATCGAGTTATTATCATTTAGACGATTAAAGTTATATCTTTTAATTATAGATGCGGATCGTTCGAGTGATCAGGACAGGGTGTTGGATACAGAATGAGATGGAATGGCATTGGATATCTGGTGTCTAGCAATCGCAGGAGCAGCATATCGGTGAAGTGTTGAAAAGCAGGATGATGATATTTTAAGACAGAATGTCAGAATAGATGCGTCATTTCGAGTGTGACTAACTGCTAAAACCCAAAGGCAAGTACCCCTGACTTCACTTATCGTTCAAGTGATGTTTATTTCAATTCATATTATGCAAGTATCCCTATCATCACTTATTGTTCAAGTGATATTTATTTTAAATCTTCTTATGAAAGTATTGCTTTCCCTATTCTCAGTTCTGAATATATAAATGTTTTACATATCGCTGAATTAAATAATTTTGTTTATGCAAGTATTCTTCTGCTATTCTATGTTCAGAATAGCTAAGTGATTTTACTTATCAACCTACTGGATTTATAAATGTTTTGGATTTTGAGAAAAGTGATTTGGTTGCGAATATTCCTGCCCAAGTAAATGGGGGAATAAAATTATTTCGGGTGTCGATTATTATGACCCCTTCTCAATAAAAGGTTTTAAGATTGGATCATAATTGCGTAAGTGACCGGGACGGACGGTCCAGCGGAGGGCTATTTCTAAGTGCCATATGGAATATTATGACACAATTTTGCCACAGGCAGGTATATTTCCTTTTCTTTGAGTACTCGTGTTTTTGGGGTCACGTTTCTACGAATCATGACCTTGTGCTATCACACGGGTTGATCAGCATGTGATAGTACGTCCATCGGAGAATGATCCCAATCTAAATTATCATATCATTTTTGATATTCATAGAATAAATGATTTATCAATTGTACTATTTTGGATTAAAGTTATTCTTTTTTATCACTCAGTTTCGGAAAATTACAGGGTTTATAAATGAATTCGAAGTTCAGATTGTTGCTGCAGCATTAGTTGCTCAGTGATAATTAGAATCTTGAATGAATTGGGATCTTCTTAATTATTCAACCCGTCCTTATCAGGCTGGTTTAGCAGGCTAAGTCTATGGAAACTTAGTCGATAATGATGGATACTGAATTGTTAGGAATTTCTTGAATGTTGTTTTATGGATAGCTGAACAACAAAATAAGTCTTAACTTCAAGAGTTCGGTTTTGAATAAAGTTTATGATTCATTCCATGATCATTGTTTCGTGTTATTGTTGTTTACGATATTTATGTAAACACTGTTTTACGAGTTTTATCCTCGTCAAGATTTAAAGGATTGCTGAAGCCTTTTGCTCAAAAATATCAAAAGAGTTTTGAATACAGTGAGAAACAACTATCCGATTCTTTAATAAATTTTCTAATTCAGCATTTATGATTTTTAAATGTTCTGCTATGATGCAAATGTCAGTTTTATATCAAAAAGACCATATATATATTATAATGATCTTGCTGAGCATTTTTTTCGCTGATACTTGCCTGTTTTTCAATTTAACCTCCAGTGAGGATTAACTTGCGCTGTTTAGCTGCGTAATTCGAGGAAGCAAAGGAGAAGCTTTTTGAAGGTGGTTGGTCCAGGGTTTGCGAACTGGTGTAAGTTCTGTTGTATAAAGTTGTTTATATTATATTATATTATATTATAGTTGTGTATTTTATAGTTGGGCCTAGTATACTTCTTTTCGAAGTTATACTAGCGGGTTAAGTTTTGAGATTGAGAACTGTTGAAAAGAGTTTTAAAAGAAAGTGAAAAATTTATTTGTGGAATTTGGATATCTTGTTTCTAGAACTGTAACCTTAAAAGATCTTGGATTAGTTTGGGGTCATTTATGATAAATATCTTCCGTTGGCATTCATTTATTGATTTAACAGGTTAATTTGGATTGAGATTTCATAGTGACGACCAAATCCTCTGACCCCGGATTTGGGGGCGTTAAAGGTTGGTATCAGAGCTGAGGTTATAGTAAACTAGAAACGAGAGTGTGTAGGAGTGTGTATAGTTATGTGAGGACGCTTGAGCTCATATCGAGTTCATGTTGGACTATTGGATATAGTACCAACGAGTAAGTTAAGATAGGCGCATTCGTTCGAGATGGTTGTGTTCAGCTGGATGGAACTCCGGGAAGCTGCAAAATTCTACTGTGGAATCTTCCGAGACTACAATTCGCCGACGATGGAGATTATCGTTATCCTTGGAACGTGAAGAAGTGTCTAGAAGTGGATGACGACTTAACAGAAGAGTTCAAATAGAAGATAAATATTAAGACCTTGGCAATACCTTCTCTCTCCATAACTTCTTTTGACCTCTCTCAAAAGAGGTATCTGTTAGAAGAATATATTCCCTAACACTCGTTTAATCATTTTATGTCATAATTTTTGTTCTTTGGATTTCATTCTTCTCCAGAAATATCAGCTTTGAAATCTTTTCAGTTTTATTCATTTGAGTTTGAATTCCTTTTATGTTCTTTCATTCTGACTGAGATGAACAACCCTATCTATAAGGGGACACAAGGTATACCTGTCTGTGTGATAGGAGTTGGATGGGACGCCATCACTTGTGTGTGTTGTGAATACATGAAGGTTGACAACCTTTAGTAGTGTCTTACTTTGGGCACGCAATACCAAGTTCGTTTGATCATATTGATCTCTCAGTTATTCTTTTATTTCAATAATACTTTTTCTCAAATTCAGATTTTGGTCCCGTTATGACATCAAATTCTTTTTTTTTTGAAATTCCATGATTTTATCATTCCAAATATTCGAAGGTATGTCAATCAAGTTAAGCTGAGTATCCTAGTCAAGTCAAAGCAGGGTTATGTGATGGGATTACCACTAGCAACAGTGGACTGTGATGCGGTTATAATATCAGTGGCATATACCGAAGTCATTATGTTTCTTTACTTCTTTCTCTATCTATCTCTCTCTCTTTCTTTTCTTTCTCTGTGTCTTTCTCTCTATTCTTCTTTCTCGCAATCAGTAAAAGCGATTCTATTGGCGAATTGGTCAAAGGATATGTGGAAGGAACGATAGTAAGGAGAGAAGCTCCCGTGATCATTATGTTATACAAAGACTCCAAGTTTTAATTGTAAATTTTAACAAAAGTTACATATGCAAGATTGGGAAGTTGGCTAGAATATCCCTAGTGCTCTCTTCTGCTGATTTCATGGACGGAATCCATATAAGGGGGGTAGATTGTAATATCCCGTATTTTTAGAATTATTATAATTATTATTTAAATATATATATAAGTGCTTTTATGATTTAGAAAGAATAAAATGGTGGATATTTTATTCTTGTTTGACGAGTTGGTGTTATTATATGGTAATGTATTAATTGTTAAGTGTTATATTGATCCTTGTTAATTTCTAAAAATATTTACTTAAATGTATTATTTTCAAAAGTTTATTTGAAAACCGATCATTTTATTGATATCGGTAAATTGAGTTCGTTTAGTAATATTAGGGATTGGATGGATATTCTGTCTACTATGTGTTATATGTAATATTAATCGTGTGGGACTCAGTTGTGATTGAGGATTATTGTATTATTAATTACTGAGTCGTATCATTTTGTTTTTATCTTTAAAACTACTTTTATTGAAAATTTAATTTCATAAATATTTAAATTATCTTGAAAATTATTTTTATAACTTTATAATTACAATAATTATTTTTGGGATTAATTTTACCCGCGCGTTGAATCGTTTAATTATTAAAAGCAGGTATAAATTGCATTTAAAAAAGTATTTTAAAATTTCAAAATTTATGTTTTTATAAACTTCAGGATATTTGTAACATTTTAAGACTATTCTCGTGATTTTCTGAACTTGTTTTGAGTATAGTTTGGTTCGCTATTTGTGAAATGCGGATACGAGTTGCACTTCAAAAATATTTTAAAAATTATGAAAATTTTATTTTATCAGTTTCCATATATTCCGAGAATTTTAGAATTATTTCAGTAATTGTTCGAGTTTTGTTTGCACACATCCTGGTTCGTTAAAATGCGGGTTGCGGAACAGAATTGGACTGGATGGAAGGGAATACGTGTTATATTTTCTCATATAATTAGATATGTGGCATACAACTGTGTTTTTGGTAATATAATAATATATAGAATATTGGGGATAGATAACCACAGTCATCTTCATCCCTCTTTTTCACTTGATCTCTCGAACTCTCTCAACTCCTCTTTACCATCTCTCTCACAATCTCTCTCTTCTCTCTTTTCTCCTTTTCTCCCCTCCTCCTTAATTCTTTCGCCGTCCGTGTTCTGTTCCATTTTCCGGTAAGTCTGGCCCCTCTATTTTCCGGCCTCGTCCCCGTTTTCCTGTCCGTTTGGTTACCTGAAGCACATATATACACGCATATCTGTGTGTACATGTGCCTGAGTAGTAAGAAATTAATGCTGTGTTGGCCTGAGTTTTCGTTTTTGCCGGGTTACCGCCGGTTTTCCGGCGAGGTGGCCTGTGCAGTGGGTTTGCGTGATTTACACACGCGTGTGGCATGTGTAAATTGTGCAGTGATGTGTTGGTCTTGTTTTTGTTGTCCGTTGTAATATCGATTATTTCTGAAATTTAATTTTAATTCAGCAGGAATTGTTGATTAGTTCGTGAAATAATAAATCATTCATGCGGGAAAATGATTTTAATAATCGGCGGAATTTCGCGTTGGAAACCCGAGAATTAATCGGGTACCCGTCAAATTTTGTCGCCGTCCGCGATGAATTTCGAGGAGCGGACGGTGGACGGTGATGATATAATTATGAGTCCTAATATGTTAGATATATTTGATAATGTCATGGCTAATATGTTTTATGTTTAGATTTCAGATCTTATTTGAACAGAACAAATCAGTACTTAACTGATCAGTACTTATACTGGAAGTCAGAACTTAA
Organism: Apium graveolens; assembly: GCF_009905375.1. Classification (NCBI taxonomy): domain Eukaryota; kingdom Viridiplantae; phylum Streptophyta; class Magnoliopsida; order Apiales; family Apiaceae; genus Apium; species Apium graveolens. The sequence goes on along the minus strand of NC_133657.1, from coordinate 200,127,951 downwards.
GGGATATCAGTACTTATGTTATCAGGAGATAGATATCAGAACTTAAGTGCTGAAGGACGATCAGATAAGGACAGTAGCTGATTAAAGTTAAGAAGATCAAGATAAACATAAGAAGAGATATGCATGAAGAAGGAATTCCGTGAAGAATGGAATACTTGGAATAGAAGATATCTGATTGATATATTTTAGGAAGCAGAATTATATTCCATATCAATTAGCGAATATCTTGTAACTGTGTAGTATATAAACACAGAAATAGAGTTTACACTATATGTGTTATCATTATCGAGAATATTATTTAGTATAACTCTAGCAGCTCTCGTGATATTTTGTTCATCACTGAGAGATAACAGTTCCAGATTGTAACAGAGTTTATTGTTTAAATAAAGTTTGTTTTCTGTTACATAAGTTCTTGAAGTTCGATTTGATTGTGATAAACACTGTATTCACCCCCTCTACAGTGAAAGTGTGACCTAACAAGTGGTATCAGAGCTATCTGTTAACACACATACAGTTAAAGATCCAAACACAGTCATGTCTGACACAGAAACTCCAACTAAGCCTACCAAAACTGAGGAATCATCAAAGACATCAATTCAGAGTCGATATGAGACTATCAGAGTTCCCATATTGAGACCATCTGAATATCCCATATGGAAGGTAAGGATGACCATGTTTCTGGAAGCAACAGATCCAGAATACCTTGATAGAATCAGGGAAGGGCCTCACAAACCTACCAAGCTCGCTGTTGTAGTTCCAGGTGAAGCAGCAATGACCGTACCAAAGGAAAAGAATGATTACACTGCTGAAGATATAGCATCTATTGCTAAGGATGCCAAGGTACGTCACTTATTGCATAGTGCCATTGATAATGTAATGTCAAACAGGGTAATCAACTGCAAGACTGCTAAGGAGATATGGGATGCACTGGAGACAAGGTGTCAAGGAACTGAAACAGTTAAGAAGAACAGGAAGACAATACTCACTCAAGAGTATGAACACTTTGACTCTAGGACTAATGAGTCATTGACTGATGTGTATGAAAGATTTGTCAAACTCTTGAATGACTTGTCATTGGTTAATAAGGAGTATGATCTTGAAGATACAAATCTCAAATTCCTGTTAGCTCTTCCTGAATGTTGGGATTTGAAGGCAACAACAATAAGAGACAACTACAATCTTGATGAAACAACTCTTGATGAAATCTATGGAATGCTCAAGACTCATGAACTTGAGATGGAACAAAGAAGCAAGAGAAAAGGAGGAAAGTCAAGGACAGTTGCTCTCAAGGTTGAAGAGGAATCCCCCAAACCATCTTCCTCAAAGAAAGATAAGGGTAAAGCTCTTATCATAAAATCTGATACTGAGTCATCAAGTTCTGAGAGTGATGATGACTCAGATTCTGAAAGCTTGCCTGAAACTGATGCTGATGAGGAGATGATGAAGCTGTGTGCTCTTATGGTGAAAGGAATCACAAAGATTGCATACAGGAAGTTCAGGAAGGGAAAGAAGTTTTCCAGGAAAGGCATAAGTTCTGATAAGAAGAATTTCAGAAGATCTGAAGGAAAAGGAGGAAAGTCTGACAAAGGAGATTATGCTAATGTTAAATGTTATAATTGTGGTGAGAAAGGCCACATATCTCCTGAGTGCAAGAAGACCAAGAATGACAAAGGCAAAGCTCTTGTCACAAAGCAGAAAAGCTGGACAGACACCTCAGACTCTGAAAGTGAGGAGAACTATGCATTGATGGCAAATGCTGAAAAATCAAGTTCTGAGAGCAGTTCTGAAACTGCTGAAACAAAGGTACCTCAGACTACTTATGCTTTTCATACTGATGATATTAATGAGTTGAGAAGATATCTTAAAACCATGTTTGTTAGTTATAGAGATCAAACTTTAACATGTGAAAGATTAACTTCTGAAAATCTTGCTTTTAAGAAAAGAAACAATTTCTTAGAAAAAGAGTTAGTCATGTTTCATCAAACTCAGAAGGATAGAGATGATGCTTTTTATGTTAGGGATGAAGTGCTAAAAATGAATGAATCTCTAAAAACTGAGTTAGAAAAGGAGAAAGAGATTATCAGAACTTGGACTAACTCTGGCAAAACAACTCAAAATTTGCTGAGCAGTGGAAACTGGAAAGAGGGCTTAGGTTATGAAGAAAATAATGAAAAAGGAACTGAAGAAATTAAGCCTGTTGATAAGCAAAAGCCGAAGTTAAAACCTGTTAAGTTTGTAACTGAAAAATCCGAAACTGAGAAATCAGAAGTTAAAAAGGAATTAGCTTCTGACAAACTAAAACAGGAAAAGACAGCTGAAGTTAACATAGGCTTAATGACAAAGAAGCAGCTTAAGCATAAGCTGAAAGATGTTAAGAATGCAAACAAGGTAAAATCACCTAGGAAAAACAGGAATGGAAAGGAAGGTGTGAATAAAAGCAATAACTATAAATCTATTCCTGATGCTCCTAGGAAAGCATGTTATAACTGTGGAAGTTCTAACCATCTGGCTTCTTTTTGCAGGAAGAATAAGAATATTAACTCCTTATCTACAAAGTCAGGAGTTAAGAGTCAGTCTGTTAGATACAAACCACAAAATCCTTGTTTTCATTGTGGTAGTTTATGGCATTCCATTTATACTTGTAAGGAATATCATAGTTTGTACTATGATTATTATCAAATAAAACCTTCTTTAAAGAAAGTTTCTGTTGTTCCTTCTAGTATAAGTTCTGATAAGAAAACTGTTAACATAAAATCTGATGTTAAATCCGCTGCAAATGTTAACAAACCTAAAAAGGCCAAAGGATCCAAGCAAGTCTGGGTCCTTAAAACTAATAATTAGTGGTCTTTTTGATTGCAGGGCAACAGGAAAAATATTTTAGTTCTGGACAGTGGATGTTCAGGACACATGACTGGAAATAAGGCCCTGCTATCAGACTTTGTGGAGAAAGCTGGCCCAAGTGTTTCTTATGGAGATGGCAACATTGGAAAAACTTTGGGATATGGCAATATCAATCTTGGGAATGTCATCATTAAAGATGTAGCTCTAGTCTCAGGACTTAAACACAACTTACTGAGTATAAGTCAAATCTGTGACAGAGGTTATCATGTTGATTTCTTTGCAGAACATTGTGAAATAGTTAGTAAATCTAAAGGAAAAATTGTTCTAAAGGGATTCAGGCGTGGTAACATTTATGAAGCTAAGCTTTCAACAAGTTCTGATGGTTCTGCAATCTGTTTAGTGAGTAGAGCCTCAACTGAAGAAAGCTGGAATTGGCACAAGAAACTCTCTCATTTAAACTTCAACAAGATAAATGAACTGATCAAGAAAGATCTTGTGAGAGGACTGCCAAAATCAGTGTTTGTTCCTGATGGTCTTTGTGACTCATGTCAGAAGGCTAAACAAAGAAAATCTTCATTCAAGAGCAAGACTGAATCATCAATTCTTGAGCCTTATTATCTACTTCATGTTGATCTATTTGGTCCAGTGAATGTCATGTCTATTGCAAAGAAGAAATATGCGTTGGTCATAGTAGATGAGTTCACCAGATACACATGGGTGTATTTCTTGCACACAAAAAGTGAAACTGCATCTATCCTGATTGATCATGTCAAACATCTGGATAAATTGATCAAAGATTCTGTGAAAATTTTGAGGAGTGATAATGGCACTGAATTCAAGAATTTGATAATGGAAGAGTTCTGCAACAATCATGGAATAAAGCAAGAATTTTCTGCTCCTGGAACTCCACAGCAAAATGGAGTTGTTGAAAGGAAGAATAGAACTCTAATTGAAGCTGCACGAACAATGCTTGAAGAAGCAAAGCTTCCAACCTATTTCTGGGCTGAAGCTGTGCAGACTGCTTGTTTTACTCAAAATGCAACACTCATTAACAAGCATGGAAAAACACCATATGAGATGGTGAAGAACAAGAAGCCAAATCTCATATACTTTCATGTATTTGGATGTAAATGTTTTGTTCTCAAGACTCATCCTGAACAGCTATCCAAGTTTGATCTAAAAGCTGATGAGGGAATCTTTGTAGGATATCCACTTTCTACAAAAGCCTTCAGAGTCTATAATTTGAGAACAAAAGTGGTCATGGAATCTATCAATGTCTCTTTTGATGACAAGAAGATCACTGGACTTGAAGATTGCATTGATCATGATAAGCTGAGATTTGAAAATGAAGATTCATATTCTGATATCTCAAGTCCTGACAGTCTAAGTCCTGATACTGTAAATTCTGATGGATTAAACTCTGATGTTATTGAAACTGTGGTGACTACGTCAAAGGAAGATGCACCAATGCAGGGGGAGCATACTCAAGATATTATCACATCTCAAGAAGCATCAGAACATACATCTGGCTCTTCAAATTCTGATTCGTCAAGTTCTGATAAGCCAAGTACTGACAGTGCTGAAAATCTAAATACTGAAGGATCCAACTCAGAGAGCATAATTTCAGGGGGAGCATCAGAAAATGAAACCGAAGACAGCATGAATCATGGGGGAGCATCCAGTTCTAGAGAAAATCTTCCATCTGCAAGGAAGTGGACAAAATCACATACACCTGATTTAATAATTGGAAATCCTGAGGCAGGTGTCAGAACTAGAACAGGTACTTCGAATGAATGTCTTTACAATTCTTTTCTCTCTCAGTCTGAGCCAAAGAAAGTGGAAGAAGCTCTTCAAGATGCTGATTGGGTGCAAGCAATGCAGGAAGAGTTGAATGAATTTGAAAGAAACAAAGTCTGGACCTTAGTGCCAAGACCCAAGAATAGATCGGTTGTTGGTACAAAGTGGGTATTCAGAAACAAAACTGACAGTGATGGCATAATTGTAAGGAACAAGGCAAGGCTGGTTGCAAAAGGATATTCTCAACAGGAGGGAATTGACTATGATGAAACATTTGCTCCAGTTGCTAGGTTAGAAGCCATAAGGATATTCATGGCTTATGCTGCTCACAAAAAGTTTACTGTCTTTCAAATGGATGTGAAAAGTGCTTTTCTCAATGGAGAATTGGAAGAGGAAGTATATGTTGAACAACCTCCAGGCTTTGTAGATTCCAAACATCCAGATTATGTCTACAGGCTTGATAAAGCACTTTATGGACTTAAGCAAGCTCCAAGAGCATGGTATGAGACTTTAGCTCAGTTTCTTCTGGAAAGTGGATTCAACAGAGGAACTATTGACAAAACATTGTTCTATCTCAATCATGGCAAGGACTTACTTCTGATCCAGATTTATGTTGATGATATTATTTTTGGGTCTCCAAATGACAAACTTTGCAAAAAGTTTGCCAACCTAATGCAGTCAAGATATCAGATGAGTATGATGGGAGAACTTAGTTATTTTCTGGGCCTTCAAGTCAAGCAGACTGAAGAAGGAACTTTTATTTGTCAATCTAAGTATACCAGAAACTTGCTGAAGAAATTTGGAATGCAAGACTGTTCAAGTGCATCCACTCCCATGGCCACTGCAACAAAACTGGATAAGGATACTGGTAATTCAGTAGATATTACTGATTACAGAGGTATGATTGGCTCACTTCTCTATCTAACTGCTAGTAGACCAGATATCATGTTTGCTACCTGTCTTTGTGCAAGATTTCAAGCAGATCCAAGAGAACCTCACTTAACAGCTGTAAAAAGAATCTTTAAGTATCTTAAAGGAACAGCTGATCTAGGATTATGGTATCCTAGAGAATCAGATTTTAAATTAATAGGTTACTCAGATGCAGATTTTGCAGGTTGCAAAATTGACAGGAAAAGCACAAGTGGAAGCTGCCAATTTCTTGGAGGCAGGTTGGTTTCTTGGTATAGCAAGAAACAAAAGTCAATTTCCACATCAACTGCAGAAGCAGAGTATATTGCTGCAGGAAGCTGCTGTGCACAGATTCTCTGGATGAAGAATCAGTTACTGGATTATGGGTTAACATATTTCAAAATCCCTATTTACTGTGATAATCAAAGTGCTATTGCTATGACAGGTAATCCAGTTCAACACTCTATGACAAAGCACATCAGCATCAGGTACCATTTCATCAGGGAACATGTGGATGAAGGTACAGTGGAATTGCATTTTGTTCCCACAGATCAACAAGTAGCAGATATCTTCACAAAACCACTGTGTGAAGCTACCTTTTCAAAATTGGTAAATGAACTTGGAATGATTTCAGGTTCTTTCTCTAAATCTGCTTAAACTTGTTCTATGTTATCAGACTTTATGATCAGTATTTACAGAATTAATCTCTTTGTATATTCTGTGCATTAATTGATAAATGTCTTTAAGTACTGACTGTTGTCTGATATATGTTTCTAAACTCTGATAAGTGATATGTCTGTTTCAGTAACTATTTAATCCCATGAGGATAACTGTGCTAGATACTGACCTACTAGTCTTCAATAAACAAATGATCCCATGAAAGAAGTAATTATTTCTGTGGAAATCTTATGACACAAGCAAATTCTGATAACTGAGCTTAGTTAAGTTTACTTTGTATATCTTATTACTAAGTCACAAATTAGAATAATGCTACTCATCTGTTTAAGTTCTGATTCTAGTAAAACTGCTGAATGTACTAAGTGCTGATAAACCTCACTTATCAAAAGAAAAAGAAAAAGAATCAAAGAATAATATCAGGTACTCCTTTGAGATCTAGAGTAAAAATGTGAATGGGACGACCCAAGTGCATTGCTGGTATTAAGTAAATATGCATTAGAAAAGCAAAATATTTTTCTTGGTGACTTTTCACACTCTATGATTACTGGAGAAATACTCTGATAATAGCATAAATTCTAATAAACAGTCGTGACTCACTTACACTGAGAAGCCTCTGTAAAATAGAATTTCAAAAGATGCATAAAATTAGCACAAAAACAGTAGAGGTGGACTCATGCATGAACTCATTTATCAGTAGGTTTCAGGATAATGACAGCTCTTTAGCAAAATTTTAATTATGACTTATTTCTACGATGTACTGAAGTAGATCAGACTTTACTCTTTGTCTGTTATTTAGCTTAATGCACACACACATCACTCCATATGAATGATGAAATTTCTGTGGTGGTCTATGTTATTTTAGATAAACAGTCATTGTGTCACTTCTGCACAAATTCTGAGGACAAGTTCTAGTTCCACGTTCTGATGATTAAGTTCTGACGTTCATAACTAAGAACTTGTATGAGTATTTACTAAGATAGATATCCCTTGTTCGAGTTAAGACATTATGTTCTGATGACTGTTAAGTTCTGGTATAGGTCTAAGTTCTGATTTTTCAGTCTAACCCTTTACTTGACTTATCTGTGAATAAAATTTGGTAACAGTCTCAGATTAATTTCGAAATGTTGAAGTGGAAGATTAATAGTCTATGGTTAAAACATAATGGCACTCGTCCTTGAACAGATCACTCTTGTTACATGTGCACATTCCTTTTCCAATGACTGTTATTCTTTTTCAAAGTCTAGGGAGACGAGGTAGAATTACTTCTACCTGTCAGCATTCAATTTCTTTGCGTCTCTTGGCATTCTCTTGCCTATATATACACCCACTTCACATCAGTCTTTCCATCACATTCTTCTCACACACTTATCCTCCTTCTTCTGTCAAAAACAAAATGGTTCGATTCAACATGTTTTTGAACACACAAACCTTCACAATGGAACTCAGTTGTGCTGAGTGGCGGCAGGAGTGGCATATAACAGCCATTCCTGAGGAGATCTGGGACTCTGTCCCACAGGAGGTGCTGGCTCACCTTCTATTCTTCGAGATGGATTATCATCGCCATCTGGAGCGCCTGGAGGAGGAAAGGCGGGAAGCTATCCGTCAGCAAGAGCGAATCATTCGACTCGCTATCTTGTTTGTCGAAGATAGGAAGAGGAAGATGACTTAATCTCGTCTTCTTCATGTTCTTCTTCATCCTCAGCTTTGTCAGGCTTCTTAGCTAGGACTAAAACTGTTGATGTTAGGATTAGAAGCTTAGGGAAAATCTTGTATTGATGTAATTTCTATTTCATATATGTATTGACTTGATATATTAATGAAAACTGTCTTTACTTCAAGATTTTGTCTCTGAGTTATTTTATCTTGTGTTGATAAATCCTGCTTGATATTCTGATGACCATTTAAATTTTGTTTTTATTTAAGTTCTGATTCTCCGTCAGCACTTATTCATAGAAATTATCTCGGTCATTTTTAACATGATTCATTTTCAGAATATTAATGTTGCAGTGAAAAACAATCCAATCAGTGATAACGGGTTAAAATTTGAATTGTTTCCCTTGATAAAAGGAACAGTTTTTTTTCCTTGAAACTCGGCAAATTGGTAAGTCATGATTACTGTTTTCTCGAGCCCAGTAACTATCCGTTATTACTGCATGTCTGACAGGTGTCCAACGGTAACATTTTTTTGTATAAGTACAGCAGAGAGAAGATTTCTTTCATCTTTTTAATTTCTTCATCTTCTATCTCTCTTCTTACTTTTACTCTCTTTCACTTTACTATTTCCGTTGTTTTCATACAGATATTATCTCAAACACCTAACAGGCATACTTGAATTTCAATATTTTTTTTTTCACATGGCACCAAAGGATTTAATCATTGATGGAGCAAAGTTCGTTCCAAACAACTATGCTGCAATTCTTGATCATACTGAAGCTCCATCTGAATTGCATTTTGTGCAAGATCTTCTTGCACATAGTGAGGTTGGGTACGCCTTAACTCAGCCTGAATTCTTTTCAAGTCAACAAGTTCTGAGGTTCTGGAGGACTGGCGTTTTTGATGATGGTGGTAACCGTGGAACTCCCAATATTATTTTCCAAGTGGGTGATTCATCTTTTGTAGTCACTCCTGGTACAGTACGCAGGGCTTTACATCTTCCAGAGGATTGTACTTTCTCAGTTCCAGAGGACTCAGCCCTTCGGGAGTTAATGGCTGAATTGGGATATGAAAAGAGTCTGACGAAACTTGGACAATTGAAACGGGCTAATATCAGAAGAGAATGGAGTTTCTTCTTCGATTGCATCACCAAGACCTTTGGCAACAAGTGTTCAAATTTTGATGCCATCCCAATTCTAAGTCAGCACATCGGGTATGCTATTATCCATCAAACTCATTTTGATTTTGCAACTGGAATAATTGGTTTTATTGGGGATAGGATGACAGAGGATCGAGATGTTGTTTATTTTGCTAGATTCTGTCAACTTATTTATACGTATTGTACTGCTGAACCCCAGTTAGTCAGCACTCAAACCCCACCTTTTAAGGTTGCAAAAAGGTACTTTAACGACCTGATAAATGCTGACACAAAGAAATCACTGGTGAGACAATTACAGATTCCTCAGTCTGTGAAACAGATTCTGGTAAATGCTGATCCAGCTACTTACAAATCTGTTTACTCAAATGTTCAACCAACTCACCATAACCAAAATCCATCAACCTCAGTCCCTACCTCTCATTCTACTCAACCTACCTTCAGAACTTATCTCAAATCCTATCTCTCCACTTCACAGAATGCTCAACCTTCTTCTTCAGCACCTACTGTGAAGCCTACATCCTCTAAGCCAAAGAGAACAAAGACTGTTCCTCAAACATCTCAGAAGAAGCGGAGGATTACTTTGAGAGATGAATCAGATTCTGAGGATCAGATTCCATCTTCAGAACCTATGATATATGAAGCTGAGAAGGCAACTTCTCAGAAGGATTCTGCAATTGGGGGTTCTAGGCTTCTCAAGAGGCTTAGACGTATGACGGTTCCTGCAACTCCCAAGGAATCCACATCAACAAGGAAGTACAAGAAACAGAGGGCACAGAGGCCAGTTTCAGATGATGAGGAGGAAGCAGCTAAGGAAGGGGATCAGGAATCTCTGATCTCGCAAGACAAGGAATTTGCTCCAGTCACTTCTTCTCCGTCAACTCAATCTCAGGAACCTGAATCTGACAAGGCTAATTCACCTTCTATATCTCTTGTTGATCCAGGCACAAGTGCTGAAATTGATATTCAGAACTTGGTTGTGCCTGAAATACTTTTGTTAGAAGCTCCAACAACAAATAATCCTTCCACAACACCTGTTACTGATGCTGTTCAAACTCCAGAGTTATCACTATCACCTTCTCTGCATCAAGATGATGATCAGATTTTAGGTGAGCATCAGGATATGGCTGTTGATCAGAACCTAGTATCCGATCAGCAATTAGAGGATGTTGAAGCCTCCATTGCTACTCACACAGTTGTCTTATCAGAAGATACTGATTCTTTAAGTTCTGATGCTGCAAATGTTGGAGATACTGGTGAAGCTGCTACAACTGTAGATGCTGATGCAGCAGGTCCTTCAGGACATACTCCTCCATTGACTCTTCCTAAGTCTGAACTGCTAAAGGAGTTTGTTATCAGGGATGCACCAGTACCTTGGAGTGAAACTCCTGCAGGTCAGGAGTGGACTAAGGAATGGAACTCAGTTTCATGTGTTCCAAATGCTTTACATCTTGCTGAGCACTTGACTAAAGCTGATGAAATGTTAAATTCTGATGATTTTAAAACCCAGCTTAGAGTCACTGCATTGAGTACTAAACATCTACAAGGTCTTCATTCCAATACTCATGCAGAGCTACACAAGATTCAGGAGAACTTTATTAAACAGGAACAAGTTTGGAAACTTGATAAGAAAAAGTTCTTCCAACCTACCATTGACAGGGTTGCTTATATTGAGAAAACTCAAGAGAAGCAACAAGCTCAGATTGATCAAATTCTGACAAATCAAGCTTCTCAGCAATCGCAACTTACTGAAATCCAGACCTCAGTGGAACTACTTATCTCTCTTTTATTACCTGCTGATGCCAAAAAGGGGGAGAAGGTAATTAAGTCCAAATGCAAAACCAACAAGTCACTGCAAGGAAAGGATGATGGAAAAGATGACCAAGGAAACTCTGGAATGGGTAGTGGTCATAGTCAAGGTAGAAGGTTTACATCAAGACAAGCTAGTCACAGAACAAGTTCTGATACTGGGAAAAGAATAAGTTCTGCTGCTGGTAAAAGGATAAGTTCTGATGAACTTCTAGATCTTGATGAGGAAATGTCAAGACAGTTATTTCTTCAAGAAAATCCAGGGATGGACTTGGAAAGTTTAAAGGAAGAAGAAGCCAGACTTAAATCAGAGAAAGTCATATCTAAATCTGAAGCTTCTGGTAAAAAGTTACTTCCAAAACCTAAAGGCATTGTGATCAAAGAAAGGATACATACTGAAGAAACTTTGGCTAGATCACAACCACAGATAGATCCAAGATCCAAGGGTAAAGAAAAGGTTGGTGAACCTATCAAGCCTTATGTACCTCCTGAGGAAGAAGAAATTACTGATGGAAAAGATAATCTTGCTCTGACTTCAAGAAAAGTTCTTAAAACAACCTCTGACATGGCTCAAGTTGTTCAGAGTCAAGAAATTGTAAGTTCTGATATTCAGAAGAAGCAAGTAACCTCTGACAGTGCTCAAGTTAACTTGATATCAGAAAATAAATCTAAAACACTCCTACCAGGATTCACTAAAGCAAAACAGACTCAATCTTTGAAGACTACTTCAAGTGGTTTTGAAGCAAGAGTAGTTACTGGAAAGGAAGCTAGAGATAAAACTGGATTGGGAAGTGCTGATGAAAGAAGAGTACACAACACTACTGATGATCCAACTTCCTTGTGTGAACCAGGTATTGGAGCAACTCCTGAAAGATTGAATCAACTAGAATCTGTACAGATGGTTTACCATACCTACTTGAAAGAATACATCATGTTGTATTTCATGACAGATGGTAGGGTTTATCATATAAGACAAAATGCCATTCCGTTGAAGTATTTTGAAGAATTGGAGCATGTATTGTTCTTACTTCAAGTGGATGACAGAATAACAGAGACTGCTGCAAACTACTTAAAGGAACAGATTCAGAGACAGAAAAGACTTTATTCTGTTAAGTCTGACAGCAGATATGTTCCAAAGTACAGAAATCACAATGGTGATATTGTTGATATGAAGCCTAATACTGCACAGATCAGAACATATCTTGGTATTAAGGGGCTTGAATTCAATCTAGAGTCTAATAAAGCTTATGTCATAAGACTAGATCGGGAGTTGAGAAAAGCAAAGATTAATGATCTCAGAGCTGCAATATTTCAAGCTGATGAAGATACTGCAGAGCTTAAAGATGTCAAACGGAGAATGATTGATGAACTCAGATATGCTGAGAAATGTTTGTTGAAGAATTATCTCAGAACAACTCCTGACATCAGAGAGATCAGAAAATGATGAAGCCAAGTCGAAGATCTACAACTGCTTAAATTCTGATATTTATACAGATTGAAGTTGTTATCAGAAGTTGAATTGGTAAAAACTTGAAGGACTGTAAGTTGTAGTTATCTTGTCTATTTCTCATGCATTTGTACTTAATGTTTTTGACATCATCAAATATCTGTTAAACTTGTATATTTTGTTAATTTACAAGTTGGGGGAGATTGTTAGATATATTTGATAATGTCATGGCTAATATGTTTTATGTTTAGATTTCAGATCTTATTTGAACAGAACAAATCAGTACTTAACTGATCAGTACTTATACTGGAAGTCAGAACTTAAGGGATATCAGTACTTATGTTATCAGGAGATAGATATCAGAACTTAAGTGCTGAAGGACGATCAGATAAGGACAGTAGCTGATTAAAGTTAAGAAGATCAAGATAAACATAAGAAGAGATATGCATGAAGAAGGAATTCCGTGAAGAATGGAATACTTGGAATAGAAGATATCTGATTGATATATTTTAGGAAGCAGAATTATATTCCATATCAATTAGCGAATATCTTGTAACTGTGTAGTATATAAACACAGAAATAGAGTTTACACTATATGTGTTATCATTATCGAGAATATTATTTAGTATAACTCTAGCAGCTCTCGTGATATTTTGTTCATCACTGAGAGATAACAGTTCCAGATTGTAACAGAGTTTATTGTTTAAATAAAGTTTGTTTTCTGTTACATAAGTTCTTGAAGTTCGATTTGATTGTGATAAACACTGTATTCACCCCCTCTACAGTGAAAGTGTGACCTAACATAATATTTTAAAATAAATAAATAAATATGAGTATAAATATAAGATGTAATAATAATAATTAATTAGTTTGAATCGGTGATTGAGATTTATGAAATGGAGTTTGGTTGTATTGGTGGAATGAATTGTTGGATTGTTTGTTGTTGTGATTTGACGTCGAGTTTTTCGACGGGTAGGCCGATAAACAAAGGAGATGCTGCCCGATTTTCGGTAAATTAATTCCGAAAATACGGAAACGTAACCTACTATTATCGGAGACGTCGAACGAGGTTATATAATTAAATTTTACTAAACCTAATTACGTGTAGGACAAGATATTTTTATAAATAAACCGTTTATCCGTTTAATACAAAACGAACGCCTCTAGACTCAGAAAAATATTCCGATTTCAATAAAAATACTTTTGAGACCTAATTTCTTTTGTATTGAAAGGCCGTTTGATTTTTGAATCTTTCTGAGTCGATTTTTGATCGATAAATACTGTTATTAACCCGATTTCAGTTTTAAACGTACCAAGTCAAATATTTTGACGAACCGAGTCATATGTGATATGAATTATGTGATACGTGAGTTATGTGTTTACGTGTTATGTGAATTATGTGTGTATGTGGATCAAGAGTCCTGTGTGTGTCTGTTTTAATTATATGTGAGCTATCGTATGGGTAGATGATAGGCTTTTGACGCGCAGTTCATCGAGTTATTATCATTTAGACGATTAAAGTTATATCTTTTAATTATAGATACGGATCGTTCGAGTGATCAGGACAGGGTGTTGGATAAAGAATGAGATGGAATGGCATTGGATATCTGGTGTCTTGCAATCGCAGGAGCAGCATATCGGTGAAGTGTTGAAAAGCAGGATGATGATATTTTAAGACAGAATGTCAGAATAGATGCGTCATTTCGAGTGTGACTAACTGCTAAAACCCAAAGGCAAGTACCCCTGACTTCACTTATCGTTCAAGTGATGTTTATTTCAATTCATATTATGCAAGTATCCCTATCATCACTTATTGTTCAAGTGATATTTATTTTAAATCTTCTTATGCAAGTATTGCTTTCCCTATTCTCAGTTCTGAATAGATAAATGTTTTACATATCGCTGAATTAAGTAATTCTGTTTATGCAAGTATTCTTCTGCTATTCTATGTTCAGAATAGCTAAGTGATTTTACTTATCAACCTACTGGATTTATAAATATTTTGGATTTTGAGAAAAGTGATTTGGTTGCGAATATTTCTGCCCAAGTAAATGGGGGAATAAAATTATTTCGGGTGTCGATTATTATGACCCCTTCTCAATAAAAGGTTTTAAGATTAGATCATAATTGTGTAAGTGACCGGGACGGACAGTCCAGTGGAGGGCTATTTCTAAGTACCATATGGAATATTATGACACAATTTTGCCACAGGCAGGTATATTGCATTTTGTTTGAGTACTCGTGTTTTTGGGGTCACGTTTCTACGAATCATGACCTTGTGCTATCATACGGGCTGATCAGCATGTGATAGTACGTCCGTCGGAGAATGATCCCAATCTAAATTATCATATCATTTTTGATATTCATAGAATAAATGATTTATCAATTGTACTGTTTTGGATTAAAGTTATTCTTTCTTATCACTTAGTTTCGGAAAATTACAGGGTTTATAAATGAATTCGAAGTTCAGATTGTTGCTGCAGCATTAGTTGCTCAGTGATAATTACAATCTTGAATGAATTGGGATCTTCTTAATTATTCAACCTGTCCTTATCAGGCTGGTTTAGCAGGCTAAGTCTATGGAAACTTAGTCGATAATGATGGATACTGAATTGTTAGGAATTTCTTGAACGTTGTTTTATGGATAACTGAACAACAAAATAAGTCTTAACTTTAAGAGTTCGGTTTTGAATAAAGTTTATGATTCATTCCATGATCATTGTTTCGTGTTATTGTTGTTTACGATATTTATGTAAACACTGTTTTACGAGTTTTATCCTTGTCAAGATTCAAAGGATTGCTGAAGCCTTTTGCTCAAAAATATCAAAAGAGTTTTGAATACAGTGAGAAACAACTATCCGATTCTTTAATAAATTTTCTAATTCAGCAATTATGATTTTTAAATGTTCTGCTATGATGCAGATGTCGGTTATATATCAAAAAGACCATATATACATTATAATGATCTTGCTGAGCATTTTTTTCGCTCATACTTGCCTGTTTTTCAATTTAACCTCCAGTGAGGATTAACTTGCGCTGTTTAGCTGCGTAATTCGAGGAAGCAAAGGAGAAGCTTTTTGAAGGTGGTTGGTCCAGGGTTTGCGAACTGGTGTAAGTTCTGTTGTATAAAGTTGTTTATATTATATTATATTATAGTTGTGTATTTTATAGTTGGGCCTAGTATACTTCTTTTCGAAGTTATACTAGCAGGTTAAGTTTTAAGATTGAGAACTGTTGAAAAGAGTTTTAAAAGAAAGTGAAAAATTTATTTGTGGAATTTGGATATCTTGTTTCTAGAACTGTAACCTTAAAAGATCTTGGATTAGTTTGGGTCATTTATGATAAATATCTTCCGCTGGCATTCATTTATTGATTTAACAGGTTAATTTGGATTGAGATTTCATAGTGACGACCAAATCCTCTGACCCCGGATTTGGGGGCGTTACAGGTATTCTATCTTTTTATACTAGTATCGTATAGATTTTTAAATGCTTTTCCATATTTATGTAATGTTTTGTAGTTAACGAGTATATACTATGTCTTTATTTGGAACAGGAAGTGACATTAAAGAGACTCTTCTGGGCTTTCAAACCATGCATTGATGGATTTGAGCATTGTATGTATGTCATACATATAGATGGGACTCACTTATGCGGTCCATATCCGGGTGTACTATTGAGTGTTGTGGCAGTGGATGAGTTTAGTCATATTCTTCCACTTGCATTTGCCATTGTCGAATCTCAGAATGTTTCTAGTTGGGGGTGGTTCATGGACAGATTGAGGAGATTTGTGGAAGGTAGGAGATATGGGATTTGTGTCATTTCTGATAGACATGCTGGTATTATTGTTGCTACGCAACAGACAGGATGGTGCGAGCCCCTTGACCATCATAGATTTTGCATTAGACACTTGGCTACAAATTTTTGTACTGCACATAGGAGAAAGGGATTGAAAAATAGGTTAGTTGAGTTGGATTCTTAGGTGCAAGAGAAGAAGTTTGAATTTTTTTGGGAACAATTATTGATTGTGGAGCCTAGGACGGCGGAATGGTTTGAGGATAAACCATTAAGTAAATGGTCTTTAGCATATGATGGAGGGAAACGTTTTGGCATGATGAGCACCAACCATGCGGAAAGTTGGAACAACGCGATCCTTGATGCTAGAAAGCTCCCGATTAGTTCATTGGTTAGAGCACTGTTTTTGAAGACGATTGAGTATTTTGATGAAAGGCGTTTGGAAACTGCAACCGAATTATCTAAAGGTCGATTGTTTACTAATTATGCAAGCAAGAGGTTAAGTCGGTCCATTGTGCGTGCTAGGGGTCATAATGTTAAAGTTTATGATCGAAATTCTTTGTTGTTTGAAGTAGTCACTAGGAAAGTTGACCAAAAGGGGGGGGGGAATAAACATACCGTTAGGATTCACGAGTACTTGTATTCTTGTGGAAAATGGCAAACGTATCGTATTCCTTGTTCTCATGTTATAGCATGTTGCGTGCATTTGAAATTGAGTCATGAATTGTTGGTTGACGAAATATATAGGTTAGAGAATGTATCGATGGTTTACAATGGTGTTTTCAAACCCATTCTGAGCAAAGGAGATTCTCGTTGGCCGACGGGTATTAAATTTCCAACCGTGATCCATGATAAAGATGTTGAGAAAAAGAAAGGAAGAAGGAAGTCGACAAGATATCAAAATGCGATGGATTTTCAAGCACCTAAGGGGAAAAAATGAGTTGTTTTAGTGATTTGTTTAGGAATAATGTTGCCTAAAAAATGTATTGAATTTGAAGATTTTTATTAATTATTTTAATGTATTTGTGTGTTATGTTATTGTCAATTTAATTATATGGTTTAATTCCTAAAAAAATGAGTTCTTTTATAATGTTTTGATGTATTTTAGTAAAAAATTAAAAAAAATCTAGTAGGTGGTGAAAAGAATAGAGGCTGCTGAAGTTCATCAGGCAAAATGGTTCTTTAAATAACATTTACGCTCAAACAGCACATCGTGTTCTGTTTTGTGTCTAAAATATTCTTCAAAAATGTTTCTCGAATCCCCGTTTTACATTTTTATTATTTTTTAAAAAAAAGAAAAATGTTTATTATCGATCATTTAAACGATTTTTATACCGCGTTTAACTTTTTAAAAAACAAGAAAACGATTTTTTAACCTCCGTTTTAGTCTAAGTGTTCCAGTTATGTTTTCTCTTTTATTTTTTTAATATCATCAGCATAACGGGGTACTAATCCAAGACTTACGTTTTTGTTCTCTTCGAAAACTATGCTTTTTCATTATGGGGCTTTTGAACTGGGAAATAAAGGCAAATAAACCATGTTGATCTTGTGGATAGGTTGGTCATTGGAGTAAGGACTGTCCGAGTAAGAAAGCTAAGAAAGCTGGTGTAATATCCTGTAAATTTTAGAAAAATAATAATAATAGAATAATATAATGAAAAGGATTAAAATTAGATAAGGACTAGGATTTAAAATTGGTTTAGACTAATGAGCCTAAAATTTGGATCAGACTCTAATATGGATAACTCGTAGGTTAAGGAATATGGTATTGTATCTTTATAAATACACCACATTCGTCTTCCTCGTTTTTAGTTGTCAAAATTCGTAAGGCTTTTCTACATAAAATCAACAGTCTTGTAAAATTCGTAGTTAATTCATCGTAAGTCAGAATTCATTGATTTTAGACTTTTCGAAAAGATCTTTTTGTTCTCTACAACTTTCGTGTTTTGAGTTTTCCAATAAAACATCGTTTAGAGGGTTAAAATTGCTAAATAAAGATCTAGGCAGAACTGGAATCGTGGAAATATTCAAGATTTTAGATGTTTCGTGTTTGATGAGTTATAATTGATTCAATATGTGTTCTGATATGAATTATCTATTTGCGTGACAATTAACTTTTCGTTACTCTGTATTATTTGTTTGATATGTATTATGCAAGTAACTTTTCGTTGCTCTATATTATTTATTTTGCCTACGTATTTTGTAAGTAGCTATTCATTGCTCCGTATTACTTGTTTGCTTATGTGTTTTGTAAGTAACTATTCGTTGCTCCGTATTATTTTTTTGCTTATATGTTTTGTAAGTAACTATTCGTTGCTCCGTATTACTTGTTTTCTTATGTGTTATGTAAGTAACTATTCGTTGCTTCGTATTATTTGTTTGCCTATGTGTTTTGTAAGTAACATTTCATTGCTCTGTATTATTTTTTTGTGTACGTGTCTGTAAGTGACTATGTGTTGTTCTGTATTTATTGTGTAACGTGCCATATTATGTGTGATTACATGTTCTCCAATGTGTGATATCGATATGTGATTATAAGATAATAATTTCAGAAATCCCCAGTCTTAGTCATGTATAAGAATTAGAACCTGATCACTGGGTAGTGTGATACATAAAATTTAGAACTAGTTTGCGCATGTTTCGGAACACATTGATACCTTGTCAATCTTCGATTTCACTTGACGAGGGACTTAAACTAGCCCTTCATCGAATAAGAATAAGAACCCGATCACTTGGGAAGTGTGACATAAAGTATAAGATGTCGGTCACTAGAAAAGTATGGCATATGGTGTGATTTAGGACTGTGGGACTAAAGATAAGAATTTGTTATTAAGATTTATTAATTGATTAAAAATTGTGATGCCGTTGGTTATGGAATATGTTGTGTGATCTTTGTTATCGAATATTTGTACAATCCAATGTGATCTATGTTATGTGTCGCATGTCTAAGCTGTGTTTTGAAAAAAATATAAATATATTATTTTGAGCCGTCAAACGATAGTTGCTTGCTGGGTTTTGCCGCTCACTCTTTTAATATTTCAGGTTCGTCTAAGATTCGAGTTGGATAGCATTGGAGTTCGAGGACCTTAGATTCACAGACCTGAAGTTTGCTTCTGGATGGATTCTATCTCTCATTTGAGTGTTGTTCCCTCTATTCGTAGAAATATAATAAATGGAAGTTGTTTAGTTAATAATGGATATGAACTTTCTTTGAAATGTAAAAAGTAGTGATTACTCACACTGGTACATTTTTTCGCAATGGTTACTTGTCTAATGGTTTGTTTATAATAAATGATGAACCCGTTTTGGGTGATTTTATTAATGATAGTGTTGCACCTTCTATTAATTGTGTTGAATCATCTGATGTGTGGCACTTATGACTTGGTCATTTAAATTTTGTTGCTCTAAAGAATATGATGAATTTACAGTTGATTCCAAAGCATGTCATTGATAATAAATCTAAGTATCAAGTATGTGCTACTGCTAAACAAACAAGGAAACCTTTTTATAATGTTGTTATGGATTCAGACTTGTTAGATTTAGTTCACTCGGACATATATGAATTCGGTGGTGTGTTGACTAACGATTCCCGTAGATATTTCATTACCTTTATAGATGATTGTAGTAGATATTGGTATGTTTATTTGCTTAAACATAAAGATGAAGCACTAGATAAATTCATAATATGTAAAAATCAAGCTGAAACACAAACTGGCAAAGTACTTAAAGGTTTGAGGTCTGATAGATGTGGTGAGTATATGAGTACCTTGTTTAATGAATTTTATGCAAGCAATGCTATAGTTCATGAGGTTACTCCACCATACACACCTGAGTCTAATGGGGTGGCAGAGCGAAAGAACAGGAATTTTAAAGATATGTAACAGTATGCAGATTAATTCTTGGTTGCCAAAGTACATGTGGGGAGGACAACTGAATACGACTTGCCATATTCTGAATAGAGTCCCTCTGAAACATATGGAAAATACACCTTATGAATTATGGAGAAAGCGTAAGACAAGTTTAAGTTATCTTCGTGTGTGGGGGTGTCTAGCTAAGGTGCTTGTCCCTGAACACAAGAGGAAGAAACTATGTCCGAAAACTGTTGATTGTATCTTTCTCGGCTATCTTGAAACCACAACTTCTATGAGATTTTTAGTATTAAAATCTGACATAGATGGTATTGTGGAGAATACGATAGTTGAGTTTCATAATGCAACTTTCTTTGAGGAAGTGTTCCCTATGAAGACTGGTATATCTTTGGGTAATTTTGCGGATGATCCCACTCACATATCAAGTTCTATTCCTAATCATGTGGAAAAGATATCAAATATGGGGGCGGATCCTGGTAGTAGCTCTACTCCTAATGAAGTATAGGAACTTAAAAGGAGTAAGCGTGCAAAGATAGTCAAGGACTTTGGAAGTGATTTTATCACTTACAATATCGAGGATGAGCCTTTAACTTGTTAGATATATTTGAGATGTCATGTTTAATGTATTTCATGTTTAGTTTTTTTCAGATCTTAACAAACAGGAAATATCAGTACTTACTGAAATCAGCACTTACTGGAAATCAGAACTTAAGGATATCAGTACTTAAATTATCAGGAGATAATTATCAGAAGATGGATATCAGAACTTAAGTGTGAGAGGATGAGCAGTTAAGGAAAGGCTGATTGAAAGAAAAGAAGATCGAGACTAAATAAAGAAGAGATATGCATGGAGAAGATTTCTATTGAAAATAGAAGACTTGGAAAAGAAGATATCTAATTGATATATTTTAGGTTACATAATCACATTCAATATCAATTAGAAGATCTTGTAATTGTGTATATATAAACACAGACATAGGGTTTACACTAGAGGTGTTATCATTATCAAGAATATTATTTATTGTAACCCTAGCAGCTCTCGTGATAATTTGTTCATCACTGAGAGAGGACAGTTCTATATTGTAACAGAGTTTATTGTATTGAATAAAATATGTGTTCTGTTACTTGTGTTCTTAATTCGATTTGATTGTGCTATACACTGTATTCAACCCCCTTCTACAATGTGTGTGACCTAACATAACTTTTCATCAAGCCATGGATTCTTTGGAGTCTTGAAACAATGAAATTGACTAAAATTTTTCTAACAGAACGTGGGAGTTAGTTGATCTCCAATCTAGGTATTCTACAATTGTATGTAAATGGATGTTCAAGAAGAAGCTAAACCCTGATGGCTCAATAGAAAGTTATAAGGCTAGGCTAGTTGCTAAGGGCTTTAGGCAAAGGAAAGGCATTGACTATTTTGATACATACTCTCCTATTGTGTGAATGACAATAATTAGAATGCTTATTAAATTGGCTTCTGTACATGGTCATATCATCCATCAGATGGATGTAAAGACAGCTTTTCTTCATGGTAACCTTGAAGAAGAGATTTATATGGATCAGCTTGAGGGATTTGTTTCTTCTGGTAATGAGAGGAAAATATGTAAACTAGTCAAGTCCATCCATGGCCTTAAACAACCACCTATAGACTGGCATAAAAAGTTTGATGAAACTGTTTTAGACTTTAAGTTTTTAGTTAATGAAAGTGACAGGTGTCTACTATAAGGATAGAGATAATGATTGTGTGATTGTGTGCTTGTATGTAGATGATATTTTGTTGTTTGGAACCAATATTGAGATTAATAACGAGACAAAGAGTTTCTTGAA
Source organism: Apium graveolens (assembly GCF_009905375.1). Taxonomy (NCBI): domain Eukaryota; kingdom Viridiplantae; phylum Streptophyta; class Magnoliopsida; order Apiales; family Apiaceae; genus Apium; species Apium graveolens. The sequence goes on along the minus strand of NC_133657.1, from coordinate 200,106,168 downwards.
GAGACACTTTGAAATGAAGGATATAGGTGAGGCTAGTGTGATTCTTGGGATCAAGTTGACTCAGTCAACTGATGGAATAAAATTGTCACGATCTCATTATATAGAAAAATCAATGCTTGAAAAGTACGGTTATTCAAATTATAGAATCGCCAGTACACCATATGATTCAAAAGTTGCTATAGTCAAGAATAGTTCAGGAGTGAACTCTATCTTAGTTAAGGTATTCTCATATTATTGGGTGTTAGGAGCAATTGATGATATCAAGCAGAAACTATCAGAAGTTCACATCAAAGCTTATATATCAACGGATGATGATGATATCAACGGATGATGATATCAATGGATGATGATGTCAACGGATGATATAATCAGTATTTGTCACATCAGTTGATCTTCGATAAGGAAAAGGAAACAGGAACTCAAGGCGATGAAGGACTTTATCTCAGAAGCATTGTATTAGGTTTTCTTGTTGTTAATAGAATATGATTCCTTATACATTGTGTATATATGCTCTATATAAAGTACAGATTAGGTTCATGCTATATTCATTGCGACATTGTTATATCTTTCGCATAACCTAGCAGCTCTCAAGGATAATTGTTCATCCTTTCGAGAGAGTATGTTTGTAATAAGTTTTTATCACATAATATAAAAACTGTTGATTCTGTTGAAGCTTTGTTGAATTGATTGTATTAACTGTATTCACCCCCCCCTCTACAGTTGATTAAGGGCCTAACAATTGGTATCAGAGCTTGCTGTCAACATACAAATAGTTTAAGATCTGAAAATCAATCTACAATTGGAGACAAAAAAGAAGAAACACAGAATCTGAAACCACCAACCCCGACCACATCACAGATAAGCAGCAACATGAGTAGGTATGAAGCAATCAAGGTGCCTATCCTGAAGATACATGAATATCCAATCTGGAAATTCAGGATGGCCATGTGCTTGGAAACCACAGATCCTGAATATCTAAGCAGGATCTATGATGGTCCTCAGAGACCAATGAAGGTAGTTGTTTCGCTTGCAGGAGAACCAGAAAAGATGATAGATAAAGACGAGAATAATTATTTTCCTGAAGATCTCTCATCTATCATGAATGATGCTAAGGTCAGACACATCCTGCACAACAGTCTTGATAATGTTATGTCCAATAGAGTCATTGGATGTAAGACAGCAAAAGAGATAAGAGATCAGTGTTACCTGGTTCGCGGGTCGACCCCTGGAACCGCGAATTGGTTCGCCCGTACCGGAACACGGGTCGAAGTCGACCCAGATCGACTGGGATCGCGTTCCAGTTCATCATTTCCGGCGAATTGTGGTTTCTGTTCTGACGACTGTAAATGGAAAAAGAAATGAATAAAAGATAAGTGTTTAGTGTTTCTTGGGTTATAAGGGTGATAAGTGATGGGTGATAAGTGATGGGTGATAAATGACGACTCAGATGTATATATATATGTATCTATCAATTTTTCTGCAGAAACCTAATCAAGAAGAGGGCTACGCGGAGAAGAAGAAAGGAAAGAGACGCATACCGAGGAGTAATTGACAGATACAGATGTATATTTGTATTGTAATTTGTACAAAAGTAAATAGTAATTTTTCCTTCCTTTTTCCTTTTTCCACCGTTTATATTGAAACTTGAAATCTAATAAAGGAGCATCTTTTATTTTAAGAAGATGACTTTTGTGTTTTTTTATTATTAATTAAAAATTAAAAAAATTATAATTGATATACACTTAAATCTCGATAAATGAATATTATTAGAATCGAAATATTTTATTCATTAATCGAGATTATTTATTTATCGGGGTCAAAATACATTATCTCTATTATATTGGAACCGAAAAAAACTTATTTAACGAGATGATTTGTTTATCAAATCTTCATTTATTGAGAATTTACTGTATTTAGCATTCAAATAAATGAAATAAGAGTGGTGGTACTAACAAAAAATGATTTCAAAAAATATTCTAAAATGACGTAATATATAATTTCATTCGTGATACTAATACATATGTACGAGGATTCTATATAATTAAAAAGTCAATAATCAATAAGATATCGACAATTAAGTATTTAAAACGATTTTTAAAATATTTTTTGGGACACTAATATTTCTCATAAGATAAATTGAACACATAATTTATGTAAAAATATTTGTCTAAAACATCAAAGATTACTTTTAAATTGATTCTTACTCAATTCATGTTAGCTTTATATTATATTCATCTTAAATTGATTGCGGGATCTTCGTAAATTAAAGGAAAATATTATTTTTAGCACATTTATTTTATGACGTATATAAATCAAAAGCATACATAAATGTAACTTAAAAAATCAATAATTATAATCATCTTGATCGTTGTTCACAATCTGCACAGAATAAATCAATTGTAAGTAAAAAGAATTTTAATAATTTTTTAAAAAGAATTTTTGTATTAATAAGTTACCAGAATGTTAATGTGAATAAGTGGATGCTCACTTGCAGCCTATTCTTGCTATGTATAAATAAGTTGAAGGGCAGAATACAAACCATGTCAAAGAAGTCAACTAGTTTGTTGGAAAAATTTGGTAATACATTTATGTTTTTCATTTTTGATGTACAAAATATCTAATAAAATAAATAAATAAAGGGTTCCTTGTATCGACCCGCGAACCCGATTCATGACTTAACGAACCCGATTCCTTCACATCCACGTCCCACGTACCCGAACTCGTACTACGTCCCGGAACGACCCACGTCCCGTGCAACACTGTATGGGATGGTAAAGGGTCAAGGCACAACTACTATCAAGAAGAACATGAGGACAATACTTATTCAAGAATATGAGCACTTTGACTCAAGAGACATTGAGTCCTTAATTGAGATCTATGACAGATTTCAGAAGTTGCTGAATGACTTATCCCTTGTCAACAAAGAATATGATTTGGAGGACTCAAACTTGAAGTTCCTACTTGCTCTTCCTGAAAAGTGGGACTTTAAAGTCACATCAATAAGGGATAACTATCAACTTGATAAAACACCTCTAGATGAGATCTATGGAGTTCTGAAAACTCATGAACTAGAGATGGAGCAAAGAAGCAAGAGGAAAGGATCAAAATCAAGACATGTTGCACTCAAGGTTGAAGAGAAGCCAAATGAGAAATCTAGGAGGAAAAGCTACTCCAAAGGGAAAACCATGATTGCAAAGTCAGATACTGAATCATCAAATTCTGATGATGACTCAAATACTGATAATAAATTAGATACTGACAGTGATCATAACAACAATGAAGACATGGATCAATTGGCTGCCCTACTGATTAAAAGTTTCAAGAAGATGGTCTACAAGAACTTCAAGAAAGGGAGGAGTTTTTCCAGAAAAGGTTCCAGTTCCTCAAACTCTGATAAGAGAAACAACAGAAGAAATACTGATTGGAAGGAATCAAGATATGGAAAACCTGACAAGTCAAAAGAGACATGTTACAACTGTGATGGAATTTGACACTTTGCAGCTGACTACAGAAAACCCATGATTGAGAAGAAACAAGCTTTGATCTCAAAGAAGAGATGCTGATGTTGAGGCTGACAATGGTGAATTAAAGGTACCTCAGACTATTCTTGCTTTTGATACTGATGATATCTATGAATTAAGATTATTTCTTAAGACTCTGCATGTTAGTTAGGGATCAAACCTTAGAGAATAATAGGATCAAAAGTGAAAACTTTGAGTTAAAGAAAAGGAATGATCACCTAGAAATTGAGTTGCTTTCCATGCTAGAAATTCAAAAAGAAGGAGATAATGTTTTTATGTTAAAGAAATTTTTTTAGAAAAACATGCTTATTTAGATAAGGAGTTAGCTAAAGAAAGAGAAGTTATTAAATTTTGGACTAACTCAGGAAAGTCAACTCAGGAAATTTTAGAGAATGGTTGTTTGGGATCAGGATTAGGATATTCAGCTAGATCTAATTCTGATAAGAAAAGTGGAAAAGAAACTGAGAAAATAGAACCAATAAGAACTGATAGCAAGGTCAAACTGAACAAGGTTCAAATAAACACCATTAAGTTTAATCCAGGTGTTAATAATGTTAAGTCAATCCATGAGGAAGGTACAACCTCAACACCTAGATCAAATTTTATTACTGATAAGAGTGAACAAGTTCACACAAAATCAGTAAATAATGGTTCAATGACTCAGAAACAGCTTAAGCAAAAGCTGAAGGACTTGTACATGAAAGACAAGAGGAAAAGGTCTAGGAAAAATAGGAATGGCAAGGTAGGTGTTAATAAGAACATAAATTATGTAACTCCTCCTAATGCTCCAAGAAAGACCTGTTCAAACTGTGGTAACACTAATCATCTTGCTAATTCTTGTAGGAAGAATAAAGAGATAAATGTTGTTCCTTCCAAATCAGAGTTTAGGAATAGAACTATTAGATATAAACTTCAGAGTCCTTGTTTTCATTGTGGTAGTGTTTGGCACTCTATTTATACATGTAAAGAGTATCACAGTTTGTATTATGATTATTATAAACTGAAACCCTCTTTAGTTAAAACAAAATCTGTTTCTACATGTATAAATACTGATAGTAAGAATGTTAACATAAACTTTGATAAAAAGTCTTATGTTGCATATGTTAACAAACATAAAAAGTCCAAAGGATCCAAGCAAGTCTGGGTCCTTAAAAACACTAACTCATTCAAATTACTGATTGCAGGGTGACAGGAGGAAAGCTCTAGTCTTGGACAGTGGATGCTTAGGACACATGACTGGTTATAAATCCCTGCTATCATAATTTGAGGAGAAGGCTGACCCAAGTCTTATGGAGATGACAACTTAGGAAAAATCTTGGGATATGGCAAAATCAAAATTGGAAATGTTATCATTGAAAATGAAGCTCTTGTTGCAGGACTCAAGTGTGAGTCAAATATGTGACATAGGTTATCATGTCAATTTTTATGAGGAGCATTGTGAAATTATCAGTAAGTCTGATGGCAAGATTGCAATGACTGGTGCAAGCCATGCACTATGTAATGCAATTCAAATATTAGAGCTTTTTGTACACAAATGAAAAAGAATCTCTAGCAATATACTATGTAACATGATTTGCTAGGTCAAATCTCTAGCAAGCCCCCTCTCTCAAACTCTCTCTCCCCAAACACGGTGTCCAAACAAGACCGGCTCCTCCATCAAGATTAAATAGTTCCGGCATCTACACTTGCTCCATCTCCCCAGGACTGACTACAACAATGATTACAAACTCATCTTCCTCACTCCGGTTATGTTTTCTCATTCTTGATTTTTTGTATAATTTGAGGTGATATTTACGGCTTTGAACTTCTTAGCCTATTTTTCTCTCCGCTTCGATTACTAATTTCTTTGTATTTGACTAATTAGGGTATTGTATTTAATTAGCCTTTTTTGTTTTTATGTTTACTTAAGTTGGGTATTTGAGTTGGATGTTTGTGTTGGTTACTAATTAAGTGTCTTTTGAGTGATTGAGTGAATTGGTTTTTTTTGGAAGCAATTGAAATTCATCAAAGATATGACCACTAATTTTTAAACTTTTTATGATTTTGCAGGGATTACGATTTTATATATTGGGGCTTTAACTGTTGCTTCGACGAAGTGGTATATACACACATATTGGTAAATATCCAATGTCTAATTTATTGTTGGCAATTACTTTACCGGTCGTCCCAGCTCTATTGGTGATGACTTAAGCCAGTACGAAGGTTAAAGTCAGTACGAAGGTTTGACGTGTTAGTAGAGATTGTTATAGATATCTAAAAACTAGAAGTATTATGATGCTCATTAGCCAGTGTTTATCCTCTTAGACTTGCTCTTTCTAATCTTCTCTTTGGAAGTTGGATCATATTAAGGACCATGCTCTGCTTGTTTTAGCTTATCAACTCATAAGAAAAACTGAATAAGAAAAAGCTGGTGCATAGATCTGTAGTCTGCACAATATGCGTGTGATATAGTTTTTATGGAATCTGTTGGTGATGCTTATAAACAGTATGATTGTTACAAGTTCTGTTCCATTTCCCAGAAAGGAGCTGTCTGTAAAAGTATCAAGACTATGAAAGTGAACTGGGCTTATAATAAGCATTTCATGGTCCCCTTGTGGCAACTTTCTAGCTGTTGGAAGTGATTATCATATGCTATGAGTTCTGAATGATTCTGTGTTTTTCCGCTATCTTGAAGGTAGTTAGCTTATAGTTTATCTTTAAAAAATAGATATTATGTACTCTGTTTGAATTATTTTAACTTCTATGTCCTTCAATTGCCAGAGATAGATTAGCCTTTGCAACTTAATATGTCACATAGATCTTTGAGAGATGTTAATGACAAGTATACATCACACCGCCAACTCACTCTGTACATTATTTGCATGCCACATATTCGCTGCTGAGATATTCCACGATTTACATGAAGAAGTGATGGCAACAGCGACCAGGGGCCATGGTCTTATAGTTCGTGTAAAGCAGCTTGAGGCAGAGGTCCCTCTAATCGAGAAGGCATGTATGTCAATTTTACTATCTGATATGAAGGCATATTTTTTATAACGTAGCAGAACAGAAAATGCATTGTTGTTTAAGTTACCAAACAATTTTACATTCATTTTTATGCACTGGATAGCGTAATGCTAGCTGCTAGGGATTGGCTGTTGGTACCTACATTGGTGATCACCATGTCTGTGCTAATATTCTGTAGATTGGAAATGGTATTATCGGGACAAAAAAATTATTAACAATTATGGATAATCAATTTTTCAGGTACCACATATTCAGCAGCGAATCTGGGGCATGCGAATTGTTTCTGGTCTACTGTTGATATCTTTCTTCCTTGAAATTGTGTCATCTAGTGGAGGAAAGGTAAGGATCGGTTAGAATTGTTTTGTGTCTATATCATCACATGTAAAAAATAACTGAAGTATGCAACTGCTTGAGAGTTACTAGAATCTCAGGAGACCACCTAATCTTTGTAAACTTGTGTGGATATATATTAAAATGTGTTCTCTGTTTTTCTTGTTGGGGGAGTGCTTGTGTTTGTATGGGGATAATATTATTCATCACCTTTTAAAATGTTTATACATATATATGATTGTATATAAAATAAATTACTGGTTCTGTTATCGCAGAATCTTATTGGCTTGTGCATATACCATTTAAAATGGAGTCAGGCTCAGGCCTAAAGATTCACAACTCTTAGGACGTGGTAATTAATCAACCATTTTTTTATAGTTTTTTTTTACCTGTAGATTTATCTTTTACAGCATTCTCTTTTCTTTTCTTTAGGTTGCTACGTATTGCAAAAATCACTCCCAATCTTGAGAAGCGGGCTCCAATTAACCTGTTCTTTGTAGATCTGGTGGCATGGCATTAGGAAAGAAGCAGAATGTAACATAAATATATTATCAATTTTGAGAATGTTATGGAAATGTAGTTAATAAGTTTGGTTATAATGCTATTGGAATTGTTGTATAATATATCATATTTGTGACTGTTATTGTTGTCTAAATAGAGAATGTATCTCAAATTTTATAAAATTAACTTTTGTACTTATTCTGGTGTAATTTTTTTTTATATATTATACCCTTACATTAATGAAATCTACTATTGCACAATAAAAACAGACTAGTGTTACATTACGCAAACAGTGTTACATTAGATTATGTGGGTCCTACATGTGGGTCCCACTTCTGCAAAATAATTCAAACCTAATGCAACATCTATAAAATGTTACAATTAGTAGTGCAATATTACATTAGGGGCCTATTGTAATACTCTTAGTCTTGTTATAATAGGTAGATAAAGTGTTACAATAAGGGTCTGATGTAATGCTCGCAAGTGCAACGCCCCATACTGTTACAATAGGTCTATTGTAATGCTTTTCTGGTCTATTGTAACAGTAGAAATGCATTACATCAGGCCATCTATGGCGTAGTGATGGTATTTTATATGAAGCCAGGGTCTCTACAAGTATTGATGATTCAGAAGTTTTTCTACTGAGTAGAGCATCTATGGAAGATAGCTGGAACTGGCATAAAAGACTTTCTCACCTCAACTTCAACAATATCAATGAACTTGTGAGAAAAGATCTTGTGAGAGGATTTCCCAATACAGTGTTTACTCCTGATGGCTTATGTGATTTATGCCAGAAAACCAAGCAAAGGAAAATATCTTTCAAGAGTAAAATTGAATTCTCCATTCTTGAACCATATCATCTACTTCATATTGATCTCTTTGGTCCAGTGAATGTTATGTCAATTGCCAAGAAGAGGTATGCACTCGTAATTGTTGATGAATATACAAGATACACATGGGTGTATTTTCTGCACACCAAGGATGAATTTCCATCCATTCTTCTTGATCATGTGAGGGAGCTGGAAAAAGGATCAACATACAAAGTGAAGATCATCAGAAGTGATAATGGAACTGAATTTAAGAATAGCTCTATGGAAGAGTTCTACAAACTCAAGGGGATAAAACAAGAGTATTCTGCTCCTGGAACTCCACAACAAAATGTAGTTGTTGAAAGAAAGAATATAACTCTAATAGAAGCTGCAAGAACCATGCTAGAGGAAGCAAGATTGCCTACCTACTTCTGGGTTGAGGCTGTGCAAACTATTTGCTTTACACAAAATGCAACATTGATTAACAAGCATGGAAAAACATCATTTGAGATGGTGAAGGGAAAGAAGCTGAATTTGAAGTACTTTCATATTTTTGGTTGTAAGTGTTCTGTTCTTAAAACTCATCCGGAGAAGATGTCCAAGTTTGATCTAAAAGCTGATGGAGGAATCTTTGTGGGATATCCATTGTCCACAAAAGCCTTCAGAGTTTACAATATGAGAACAAGAACGTCATGGAATCCATACATGTATCTTTCGATGACAAGAAGATAACAAGTCTAGAAGATGAAGATGACCATGACAAATTGAGATTTGAAAATGAAGTACCTTATACTGAACTTTTAAGTCCTGACTCTGATACAGTAAATCCTGATATCACTCAAAGCTCCGAGGTTCCACAGAACAATGGAAATTCTTCTAACACTGAAGCATATGTTGAGGGGGAGCAACATGACTCAAATCCAGAGACTACTACAAGTGATTCAACTCAAGAAACATTAGTAGAAATATTATTAGACTCATCTTTCTCAAATTCTGATGAGTCAAATACTGGTAACAATGGGAACACTGATTTAGGGGGAGCATCAGGAAATAATAGTGGTACTAATCAAAGAAATAACAAAGAGTTCATGGATCAAGGGGAGGTTCGTCTTCAGGGAGTCAACTTTCATCTGCAAGAAAATGGTCTAAGTCACACACACCTGACTTAATCATTGGAAACCATGACAGTGGTGTAAGAACAAGAAAAGCCACTCAGAATGAATGTCTCTACCATTCTTTTCTATCTCAAACTGAACCTAAGAAGGTTGAAGAAGCTCCGCAAGATGCTGACTGGATCACAACAATGCAAGAGGAGCTCAATGAATTTGAAAGGAACAAAGTCTAGACTCTTGTGCCAAGACCAAAGAGTAGATCTGTAGTTGGCACAAAGTGGGTGTTCAGAAATAAAACTGACAGTGAGGACATTATCACAAGGAATAAAGCAAAGACCGGTTGTAAAGGGTCACTCACAACAAGAAGGCATTGATTATGATGAAACATTTGCTCCAGCTGCAAGGATTGAGGCAATTAGAATCTTTCTTGCATATGCTGCTCACAAGAAGTTCAAGGTGTTCCAAATGGATGTGAAGAGGCCATTTCTAAATGGAGAACTTAAAGAGGAAGTTTATGTTGAACAGCCTCTAGGTTTCATTAATCCAAAGTATCCAGATCATGTCTACTTACTGTATAAAGCACTCTATGGATTGAAGCAAGCTCCAAGGGACTGGTATGAAACACTTGCTCAATTTATGTTAGAAAGTGGTTTCCCAAGAGGTATAATTGACAAAACTCTCTTTTATAAATACCATGGTAAGGACTTGTTATTAGTACATATATATGTTGATGATATCATTTTTGGATCTACTAATGATGAACTCTATGAGAGATTTGCAAAGCTAATGCAGTCCAGGTATCAAATGAGTATGATGGGAGAATTGAGTTATTTTCTGGGGTTACAAGTTAAACAGACTGATGAAGGGATCTTCATAAATCAATCCAAATACACCAGGAATTTACTCAAAAGATTTGGAATGCAAGACTGCTCAATTGCATCAACTCCCATGGCCATTGCAACCAAGTTAGATTTAAATACTGGTTCTTCAGTAGATATAAATAACTATAGAGGTATGATTGGCTCACTCCTATATTTGACTGCTAGTAGACCTGATATCATGTATGCTACCTGTCTCTGTGCAAGGTTCCAAGCTGATCATAGAGAACCCATCTATTAGATGTGAAGAGAATTTTTAAGTATCTCAAAGGCGCCATGAATCTGGGATTATGGTATCCTAGAGATTTAGACTTTAAGCTAATTGGATATTCAGATGCTGATTTTGCAGGATGTAAAATAGATAGGAAAAGCACTTCTGGAAGCTGCCAATTTCTTTGTGGCATATTGGTTTCTTGGTATAGCAAGAAACAAAAGTCAATTTCCACATCAACTGCAGAAGCAGAATACATTGCTGCAGGAAGCTGTTGTGCTCAGATTCTATGGATGAAGAGTCAACTGCTTGATTATGGGTTAGACTATTCTTCTATTCCTATATATTGTGATAATCAAAGTGCTATTACAATGACAGGAAATCCAGTGCAACATTCAATGACTAAACACGTCAGCATCAGATACCATTTCATAAGGGAACATGTGGAAGCAGGTACAGTGGAATTGCTCTTTGTTCCAATAGATCATCAAGTAGCAGATATATACACCAAGCCTCTCTGTGAAGCTACTTTCACAAGATTGGTGAATGAATTGGGAATGATATCAGGACAATTCTCAAACTCTGATAATTAAGACTGCTGATATATTTGAAACATGGTATCTTATTATGTGTCATTACTTGTTAGATAGTGATTTTTGTGCTAAATATTGACACCATGATAACATGCAACTATCTTTCATGATCTTATGTGAAAACTGCATGTTGAAGTACTGATTATGCGTACATGCTCTGTTATTGGTTAAACTTTCTTTGACTAATGGATTTTGTCAGTAATTAATAAATTCTGATATTGACCAACCCAGTTTTGACTGATAAATCCTGATAGTTGTGATTGCATACTGATAATGGTCAAACCTTGATTGACTATTTTTATGAAGATATTGCTTTAGTCAGTATTGTAATTACAGGGTTGAAGTTAGCCAAAGATGGGTAATTTTTCATGATTATAGATGTTTACCTATTGAGTAAGGATTTGAAACACGTTCGTTTAATGCATAACTTTATTCTCGGGAACTGTGCATGAAGTAACACACGTTTACATAATTACTTATAAAGTCAATTGTTTATTGCCACGTGTCCCATTAAACTGAATTGTGACTAAATTAGTGGAGAGAAGTGTTGTATAAAATCAATTTTTGATAATACTTTACGTATCTTCATTATTTTCTCTGTGCTACTTTCTCAAAGCTGTATACTCTGAAACCCTAAATATTGTTCGTAAATCTTTCTTGAAAAATTAACCATGACTTCACCTGCTGCTTCTAAGCCATTTTATTATGGTGGTGCAAAGTTTGTGACTAATAACTATTCAGCTATCCTGACTAACAATAGTGTGAAAATTGATTTTCATATTTTTCAGGACTTTCTTAGATCCAGCGAGATTGGGTTTGCTCTCACAGCTCCACCCACAATCTCTGATGACTAGGTGCTTGCTATCTAGAGGAATGGGGTATTTGATGATGGAGGAGCTAATGGATCTCCAAGCCTTGTATTTGAATTTGACAATACAACAAGGATTGTAACTCCTCAAACCGTAAGGGATGCATTACAGTTGCCTACTCATACCTCCTACACAAGACCGATAGGTAATATTGAGATGAGGAGATTCTTTACTGAGATTGGCTATGACAAGAATTTGAAGAATCTTGGTCAATTAAAAAGGAATGTGCTAATGAAGGAATGGAATTTCTTCTTTGATTGCATCATAAAGGCATTCAATAATAAATCTTCAAATTTTGATGCTTTGCCCATTATGACACAGCAGATAGGGTACTCTCTAATTCATGGTTCACATTATGATTATGATAGAGTAGTTCTATTTTTTATTGGTGATAGGATAAATGCTGATAGAAATATAGTATATTATGCTAGATTCTGTCAGTTGATTTTCAATGCTTGTTTTCCTGATACTCCTATCCCCTCTAATCAAATAGTGTCAGTGTTTAAGTTGACAAAAAATGTTTTTCCGACTTAATTTCACAAGATGAAAAGCGGTTGCATCTAGTTCCTTTGAGGTTACCACTAGTTGCAAGAAACTTGCTTTTAGCAAGGCTTTCTAAGACTTATGGTTTTCTTAACAGCCAAAGTGCTAAGCTGCAGGAAATCACCATTGGAAACCCCCTGTAGCTCACCCCATCACAATAACTCAAATACAAATCCAAACACAAACTCATCCACCAGAACAATCTCAAACAGAAGCCACCTCAGGTGTCTCCCAAAAGACACTTGTTGTAAAAAGAAAGAAAGAATTGGCTAAGAGAGCTACAAATCCTGCTATAGCTAAGTCAAAAGATGAAGCATCTCAAGTTCCTCATTCTTCAAAACCTTCAGAAATTGTAAAGAGGAAACTCGTACTTGATGGATTAGAATCAGATTCAGATGAGTACAATGCTACCTTATCTTCCAGATTTCCAAACTTTTCATCTGATTCATCTCCAAGACCAGTTGTTCCATCAACTGAAAAAACACAGCTGCTGATACTGGTGCAAATCCCAGACCAAAGAAAAGAAGATTGGTCAAAGCCTATTACAATCAGCACTTGCTCCAGATTAAAGAGGAAATAGCCGAGGAGACACCAAGTGCATCAAATCCAAATTCTGACATCCAGTCTACTGCAAAGGCGCTTGTAGAACTGTCTGAAACTCCAGTCACGCAATATCACAAGAGAGCGAGGGAAGTCTCTCATGAGAAAGTAGAAGCTAGTGTCAAGAGGCTGCAAGGGAAAGGATTTTTTCCTGGATCAAGCATACAAGAACCTGTATCTCAAAGGGGTACAACAGCTACATCTCCTGATCCAATCCCACAAGAACCTGTACCTCAAAGTGGTGCCGCAGATATTGAAGAACAAGAGCCTCTGATTGAAACTGCTTAGGAGTCTATTACTACAATTGTGGAGAAAAGTACATAAGAACCTGGTTTTCAAAGTCATCCAGCAACTCCTAATTCTCCAGCTACACAAGAACCATTGCATCAAAGTTGCAATGTAAGCCTTACTCCTGTTGTAGTGACTCTTTTTATAGATGCTGAAGACAGAATTCATCTGTCTCAACTGTCTATTGATATTTTATCAGTACCACAACTGAATGTTCGCACGGAATCTGCATCTTCAGATTCACAAGGTATAAATATTGTTCTTATTTTACCAGCATTTATTCTAAATACTGATTCAATCTTTTTAGCATTTATTGTTTCATAATATATGTCATGTTGGTATGATTACTTCTAGACCTTATTTAAGGACTACATCTAGTTGTATGGCCACAGATCACCCTTCTTTAGTCACCTCTTATTTCTGTAGGGCAATCTTTCTGAGCTTTTTCTGTGAGATGTGTGAAAAGATTGAGAGAAAAACAGAATTTAAGAGAGGCAGGATCCTTCCTGGCAAAAGGAGAGGAAGATGAGAGATAGGATTTAGTAATCCTTGTGAGGAAGCTCTGACTATTAAATGTCATGAGATGTGTGGTGTGAGGAGTAGTGAGACTACTTTAAAAGAATAGAGAGATTAAGTTTTATTTACTATATATTTGCAGGTGCTCAGAGTACTAAAGAAACAGATGTTGAACAATAGTCTGTTGAACCTAAAGTAAACTTGATGTACCAAGGGCTATTAATCTCCCTGCAAGTTTAAGTACTGATACTTTCTTGTAGTCCATACATTCTACTGTTCAACCACATAAGACAATCTCTGTTTTTGTTGAGAAACAACCCATTTACTCTACTTTACCATCACCTGAGAAAATCCCTGTTGTTGATGAAGATGTAGTAGCACAAAAATCCATTCATAAAATTTCATCCATTTCAGAATCACCACAACATTCTACAGGAACTGAATTTCTGGAAGTTATTCTCGAAGCTCCAGTTCATTTATCTACAATACTTGAAGATGTGGAGTTAACTGCTGAAGGTGTGGAAGCTTCTGAAGCTACTGGATCATCTACTGCACAAATTTCTAAATCTATTCTACATGCTGAAGTTGGTGATGAAGTTCAGCAATTAGTGCAAAATCCAGTTGCTATTGAAGAATCTAATGATGGTGAAGAAGCTAAAATCTCTAATGCTATTATAAATCCTGAGGATGATCTTTTCTTCCCTGAAGATATGCCTATGCATGTGAGACGACATAAAATGAAAGAGTTAGATGCTAAGAAGAAGCATGATTATTTTGATAATCTCTGGAATGCTCATTGGAAAGATGATACATATCCCATTTCCAGAACACAGGTTGTTGCACATCTAGAAACAACAGAACAGAAGATCAAGAATCCTGATATGCTGAATCATCTGAAAGCATCAACTTTAGTTATCAGATCCTTACACACAACTCAAGAAGCAACAACTACTCAAATTAATCAGATCAAAGAATCATTGATTGCTTCAAAGATGCTTACTCATCAGAAAATTCAGAAACAAATTTCATCAATAGTTGTCAGGAAAACTGCACTTGAAGCCAGTCAAGCTAGATTGGAAGCCAAACATGCTCAAATGTCTGATCAACTTACAGAAGTACAGAATTCAATGGAGCTAATTCTTTCTCTACTGCTTGGTGATGATGCCAAAAAGGGGAAAATATTGTTAAATCTAAATGCAAACAGTTGTCATTGACAAATACTGATGATGAAAATCCTGATGGAGGTAATAAGGGGGACAGAAGGATATTGAAAGGAGAAGAGGTGAAGAGGTAGTTGGAATTAGTGGTCCATCAAAAGCAATCACTAGATTTCAATCTATACAAGGTAGAAAGAGTAAGAGGAATGAAAGAAGAGTAGAAGTATTGACCGTGACTACAAAAATGCAAAAATCTTCACAAGTCACAACTGCTGCTAATGAAGACCAATGTATTATGGAGATAGAGGCTGATGCTGAAGCAAGTCAATATCTTCAAACTCTGAAAGTAAAAGGAAGAAAGACAACTTTATTCTGCAAGGATTGAAAGATTCAATTATTTGACTCTGTGGTGAGTAGAAAAATATTTACAAAAGAAAATCCTGGAGTTAATCTTGAACAGCTAAGGAAAATGGAGGAAGACTTCAAGAATTCTATGAAGACATCAAATGCTGATATTGCAGTTATTTCTCAAGTACTTTATGAAGATGATCCTTCTAACAAACCAACCAGAGGTGTAGTTATAAGGAAAATCAGTCAGGCAGAAGATGAAAGAACTCTTAGATCATAAGTTATTGAAATTGCTGACAAGAAGCTTAAAGGAAAAGAGAACATAGGGGAGAAGTCAAAGATTTCAAAGCCCAAAGCCAAATTTGTTGCAAAGAAGAAATCAGTATCTAAGGAATATAAATCTCAAACATTGATAGATCCAAACTATACAGTAGCTCAAGCTTATGATACTGAAGAAAAATGTGAAGAAGAAGAAATCAGCCAAGCTCACCAGAGAAGGAAGATTTATGGAGCTTTCTAAGCTGAAGAACTGGAATTAACCTCTGACATTGCTCAAGTTAAACAAGCATTTCATAAAGAAGAGTAAAGTCTGATATTCACTGAAGCAAGATTGAATATGCATACTTGATTCCTGCATTTAGATAGTTTTGACATTATCAATTGGAACTTGTCCATATTTCCATAATGAACAAGTTAGGGGAGACTATTAGGGGCAATTGATGATATCAAGAAGAAACTATCAGAAGTTCACATCAGAACTTATATATCAACGGATGATGATGATATCAACGGATGATGATATCAACGGACGATGATATCAATGGATAATGATATCAACGGATGATGATGTCAACGGATGATGTAATCAATATTTGTCATATCAGTTGATCTTCGATAAGGAAAAGGAAACAGGAACTCAAGGCGGTGAAGGACTTTATCTCAGAATCAATGTATTAGGTTTCTTTGTTGTTAATAGAATATGATTCCTTATACATTGTGTAGTTGTGCTCTATATAAAGCACATATTAGGTTCATGCTATATGCATTGCGACATTATTATATCTTCCGCTAGCAGCTCTCAAGGATAATTGTTCATCCTTTCGAGAGAGTACATGTGTAATAAGTTTTTATCAGATAATATAAAAATTATTGATTCTGTTGAAGCTTTATCGAATTGATTGTATTAACTGTATTTACCCCCCCCCCCTCTACAGTTGATTAAGGGCCTAACATTGGGAGTTCGCAATATCTTGCTAATGTGACTAGACCAGATATTTTTTATTTTGTGTCTAAGTTAGCTAGATATACAAGATGTCCAAACAAGACTCATTGGGAGGCACTGGATAGAGTTATTAGATATTTAAAGGGAACTATTTCCCTTGGCTTACATTACCGGAGATTTCCAAGGGGTTTTGAAGGGTACAATGATGCAACTTGGATAGCTAAGAAATTCGGCTCCAATGAAGTCACTGGATATGTGTTTACCCTTGTGGGTGGAGTAGTGTCCTGGAAGTCTTCTAGACAGACTTTGATTACTCGGTCTACTTTTGAGGATGAGTTGTATGCAATTGATGCCACGGGGATGGAGGCTTAATGGTTATATGGGCTTATGTCTATGTTACCTGTTGTAAGCAAACCGCTTCCTGCCATTTTTGTTCATTGTGATAGCCGTACAACTATCGACAAGATCAGATGTGTGAAGTATAATGTTAAGATAAAGAGACATATCCAAGTTAGACTAAAGTCTATAAGGGGTCTTGTGTCTGATAGGATTATTGCTATAGAGTTCATACGAACTCAAGATAATATATATGATCCGCTGACTAAGGGGCTTGAGCATGTTGTATTCCTTAAGTCGAGGTTGGGGATGAGACTGATAACCCATCATGATTCATCCACAGCGGGAAACCAATACACCTAAGAGGAGATCCCTCGAAGTGTATTCAATGTGTTAATAACAAGTTGTAAGGATGAATTGGTAGTACCTCTACCATATATATTTAGATACTTATGTATCTGAGTCTAATCTTTGTAAACCTTAAGAGGTACTTGAACTGCTAGTTAGCAAGAGTTTTAATAACCTCTGATGGAAACAATTTTGGATTAGAATTTGATAAACTTTATCGGACCAAATACTGTGTCAGGATTTATAAACTCTGAATGGGGTCAAATCGTAAGACAAGATGTTGACAGTACATCTTTGGAGATGCCCATCTAAGCGAATGCAATTGTGAGGTCGCAATTGGAGGAAAGGATTATTCCTTAAAGCATTCGACGAATAGGATCGAGACACGACCATAACGTCTCAAAGTTGTAGATCTACATCATAGCCTTTTGACTTGTCATCATCTATGGAGTGTAATTACACCAAACAGATAGAGATTCAAGGTGAAACATTTCATCTATATCTGGTAGCCATCGAAGTAGGGGACTTAGGAGGATTCAAGCCCATAAGGGTACCGACTCTGAAAAACAAGTCATGATAATATCTGATATGCATTTCTGTATGAATTTGTGGGGTAGAAAATGGAAAGTCCGAGTCATGTTTTAGACATTTTCTTGATGTAATTTTCTAAAACTAATTGTTGGAGGTTGATCCTTGATATGAGGACTAAAACTTTCATGTTTTGATTTAAGTCATTTTCTTCGTGAAATTCATAAATAAATTGAGGTGAAGTAAGTAGCTTGAAATGGGTTGTGTGGGCTTATCCCACATTGATAAGGTAAAGAGGGGTTGAGTACTTTATATGGTACCATGTATAAGTGTAGTGTATAGCTATTAAGGCATGTGAGAGTGCACGATATTATTGCATGTCTCACGCACACGCACACGCGCACGCGCGCGGGCCGCGGCCTCGCTTTGCCACGCCACGACATGACTCGGGTCGGGTCGGGTCGAAGTGCGATTTAGGCGAATGTCTTAACGTCTCGCGTACGCGAGACGACCCGGGCGATGAATTTTACTTCTTGTTTAATTTAAATATTTACTGACTTATTATATTATTTTAATATAAATTTTGAGTCTGTATAATAGGGTATATCAATATTTGCTGATCAGGATTTTCAAACTCTAATATGGCTGGAATAAATACTGATCAGGATTGCTGAGGCTGAATAAATCCTGATGCCTGGATCAAGATTTGTTGAGGCTTAATAAATCCTGACGCCTGAATCAGGATTTGTTGTTGGTAAATACTGATGGACTGGGCTGTTTGTATCAGGATTTGACAAACACTGATAGTGACTGTTATGTTTCTGATTCTGAGATATATTCTATTAAATGCATATAAAGTTAGAATATTTATTTTAATTAATGAAAATTTTCAGTTATGTTTTGTTTTGTATTATATACAGAACTGAACGTTTCAGAAAGACATACACACATCACAGACTTGTGAAAACCCTAGCCGCTTTTCCTCTCTTTTTATCTCCTCCACATTATATAGATCTTTGTATAGGTTTTCTGGGCGAACTGAGGTACATGTCGCTATAGAGAATTACGTGACTGTGAAAGGAGTGCTCTGCGCTGTTTTATCCTAGAAGTGATATTGCTGCAACCCAATACAGTGTAAGTGGGGCAATAATCTCTTCAAAAACAGTCTAGGCTTCTCAAAGGTTAGGCGGCTAAGCTGGTATTGGTTCTTTCATATTTGTTAAAGCTTTTGTTAGAGCTATGTGTTCTTTCCTCTCTTTATCAATTCAGTTACTGATTATATATTGTTATTTTTCCTTCATGTTTTGTTTTGTTAATCCTGATTATATAATTATCCTATTGTTACGCGTAGTGTTAGTTATTACCCAACAATCTTGAAGAGATTATCCGTGTTATATTATAATAGCAAGATAGTTAACGAAACTGCTTATGTTACTAAGACTGTTGAGACTGGTTCTAGTTCCGGTGGTATTACTTCCATTGATTGGACTACGTATCGTTTTCCCCAGCCTATTAATTTATCGGGTATTCCTGATATATTCAGTGGTGGAGCTTTTTTTTGGCATAAAAAGGTGAAGCTCTGGTTAACGGATAAGGGTCTATGGCTAGTGGTGCAGTATGATCCTTTTGTGTTGGATGAACAGAAAGCTGAATTTGTTAAGGCTTATGCTCAATAGGCTGAGAAGGATGGGGGAGTTAGGGCAGCCATATTGCAGCTTTGGCGAACACCTTGTTCGATGTTTATTCATCAGATGCATGTACCGCTAAAGTCTTATGGGATAAGCTGAACCAAACCCCCAATACTGATTCTCAAGGACTTGAAAAGTATTATGTGGCTAGGTTTCTTGACTTCAAGCTGGTGGATGGAAAATCCTAATTGAACAGTTTCTTGACTTTAGAAGATAGAAAGGAGAGATCACGTTGACTAACTTGATGTTGGACATCTTTGTGCAGGATCAGCATAAGTCCAAACAAGGACATGTGATGCCTGCTAAACATGGGAGTTCGAAGGTGAATGTAGTGACTGGATGACACAAAAGAAAGGTAGTCACTAGGAATGCTAACACTAAACCTGACAAGAGCAATGCTAAGAAACCAAAGGAAAACAAATCATGCAAAATTAGCAGATGTTTTGAAGCGTTGTTCCCGCTTTTTTGTATTTTTTTGGATTAGTGCATCATATATAATGGTTGTTCTTTTTATATGTTTAAAGGTATTTATTTATGTAGCCCCGTCCGAATCCACAATTTAAATATCAAATCGTGATTACTCATTCGCAGGATCCGACCTACACCCTATCTTTTTCACCTTCATGAAAGTTGCCAAAGTTGGAGTTCTCAAACACAGTCAATCTCGTCAGACTCATCACTTATGTACTTCCACATGCTAGTTTGAAACACAGGTAAATAAAGATTAGCTTGATGCTTGAATTGTTGAGTTTGTTAGTACATATTCTAAGTTTTCTTGGACTTCCATTTCCATTTAGTGTTCTGTACATTAAAATTCTGTAAAGTTATCGCAGAATATTAGTTCTTCATATTTGTCGTTTGACTTTTTTGTACACATATCAAAGTGCTTTGACCTTATTGTAAAAAATATATTTTTAAAATTTTTCTTTTCATAAATAAAAATATATAACTTGTACTAAAATTCAAAAAATAAATTTTTTAAAAATAATAATTTTTACTATTCGGTCAAAACACTTTAAATAACGAGCAGAAAAGTCAAACAATAAATATAAAAACCAGAGGGAGTCACCAATTAAAACACCCCACCTAATTTATCATGTCATTTTACGCAAAATTTTATACCCAATTTTGTGCATGTGACACTACTTGTACGATAGTCATAACATACTTCGAACCGTGATTTAAGCACAAAGTGTAAAATCTCAGGTGCACTATCTAAATTAACTGTATCCATCATTCACATTTTGGTGTAGTCCCAGCACAGAGCCACTGTCATTATACTGTATAAATTATAGAAGGGCACTTCTGTAAGTAGGTGTATAAATTAACGTGCTTCCATATAGTATTATTATTTTTTGACAAATAAGTGAAAGAATATCAAAACATTATAACACAGGCGGAACAAACCTCTGAACTGTCAACTATAATCTGATTATAAAACAAAAAACAAGCTAAACAAATAGCCGTTTATTTTCTGATCGCTTAACATATAGAATATTCAAATTCTTCAATCTAAAAGGTATTACAATGACATCTCGATCAATCCAACCTATACCGGTTATGAAACTAGTAGCATCACAATTGACCTTCACGTAAGCATCATTTGTAGCCCAATGTTTAAAACTAGCAGTTCCATTGACTGATATTGGAGTAACTAATAATCCCAAAATATGAACAATATTTTATATATTGTGAAATGTGAGCTTTTGCGATAGCCACCACCATCTCAGATCCGATGCGAATCTTAAAGATCTCCCAAAATACCATATCAATCCTTTTCATAAAAGTTATCGAAATCCATAACAGAACACACAAAAACAGCAACACAGAACACACTAACATCCCAAAAAGATCGGCACGAATAACAACCTTGATAACAGGGTACTCAACAAGATTTTATCCGAAATGGATTAGATCTCGATTTTATTGAAAAAACTGATAAATAAAAGAGAATGGAAGAGCGAAGGAGGAGGAGGAAGAGGAGGGGGAAGGATCAGAAAGTGAAGGTGGGGCGGCTAGAACCCTAGATACGGGAGTCGACTCTCAAAACCTTAATGTGCTTAAATATTTATGTTAAAAAATAGTAAAATATAGTACTATTGTTGATTTAACTTGATTGTTAACACCTACTTCTATCCGATTTTACGCAATGCTATTTTAAAATTAACTCCTCTGGATTTTCATTTTACATGATTTTCTTAATTGGTAGTAGGGCTGCAAATGAACAGAGTCATTCGTCTACAAAACTCGAGATCAGCTCATTTAAGTGAACTCGATTCGGTTCGTTTGCTTAAATGAGCCGATTGTGAACATAAAATTGAGCTCAGATAAGTAAATGAGCCGAACTGAGTTTTTTTGTATGATTGGCTCGGACTCGGACTCGGACTCGGCTCGTTTAGCTCGGACTCGGCTTGGACTCGGCTCAAATTCGGTAACTCGACTCGGATAAAATTTATATATACAACAAATAATAAATATTTACTAATCACTTGTATAAATTTTTCTAATTATTAAATTTTTTTTAAGATAAATCTTAAAGTAAAATGATTGATTTAATTATTATAAAAATATAAATTAATAGTCTTTTTAGAACAATTCATCGACCACCCTTTTCAAAACTCTTCATGTAATTAATAGTACGAAGGACGGTCGATGAGAGTTTTGATTTAGGATAAAGTGAAAGTAAGAAATAATAACATATTCACAATAATTTCACATGTTGACTAGTCTAGTACATAAGAAGCTAATTAGTATAGCCGTATATGTACTTCAATTTGGGGTGAAATAGAAAAGTCATCTCCCTCTTATAAATATTATATTAATAGTTTTAATCGTAGGTGTACAAATCCTGTATATTATATTCCTATTCCGAAACTTGTGTTTGATTTTTTTTATTTTTAATTTTTTTAATACCTTATAAAATTATATTTATATTATTATATTCAAATTAGTTTTTATTAATATATAATAATTATATTTAAATAATTTTTATTTTTATTTATATGAACAATATTTTATTTTATAAAATTTACATGGAACTTTTTGTTATAGTTGTATAACTTTCTTGGAATTGATTGAAATATTTATTTAGAAAATGAATATCGATTATTCAATATAATTAACTTGTAAAAAAATTATAAATTATTGATATTTTTCTCAAAATAAAAAATATAAATGTGAAAATTGTCACGACCATAGTGATCCGGCAGTCCCGTGTGGAAGGGCTCTAAGGTAGTCTCATGTTAGAGGGAATATGTCACAAAACAAGTATAGAGTGTGAGTGTGCATATATAATTACTAGCCTATAACCCGTGCGATGCACGGACTGATTATAATATTTATAATTTTATTATTTTATAAAAATAAATTATAAAATACCATAATTATATATTATTCAGATTAACGAAATTAAAATATTTATGTATTATTTTGTATGTATTATATTATTGAAGAATTCAAAATTTAGATAGATAAAATCTTAAAAAGTCCTTATACTATAGTCTATATAGGTCGCTTGAAATATTGAATAACAATGGTGTATGTGGATTTGGTATTTTTTAATATTTTCTTGATTTATTAATTATTTTGTTATATTATAATATGAATTAGTAAAATTAATTTTGGAAGTGTTTGGTTTCTTATAAAAAAGGTAAGAAAGAAGTTGAGTGCAATTAGAAATTAGGTTGAATAATAATTTATAGAGTTTGTAGTTATATCGGATACATGATTTATTTTTGGAAGGTGTTAACATACATTTTAGGAAGACGTTAACCAACCGACCAAACGAAACCATGTTTCAATTATAATAATATAGTATAGATAAGATAAGACTAGTATTTGATCTTCATATAACATGTAAAATTATAAAATTATACCTTAAGGTAGGTCGATCAAAAAATTTATGCGAACTGGTAAATAACTCGACCCTGTTCGAACTCGGCTCGAGTTCACCTCGGTTCGGCTGTTCGTGCACAAACTTGTGTTCGGCTCGGTTATAAACGAGCCGATCTTGAACATCACTTTCAGCTCGGTTAAGAAACTCGACTCGACTCGTTAAAAAAAAGGTAAAGCTTGGCTCAGTTCGAATAGAACTCGGTTCGACTTTGTTCGTTTATAACTCTAATTGGTAGTCTTTTATTTGATTTTGTCTCAAAGTCATAAAATCTTGCATTATTAACCTAATATTGGTTGATGTAGGATAATCGTATGCAAGGGGATATAAAATCAGATTATATTCTAATTTTAGATGAAAATTTGTTTAAACTTTTTTGTTAGCATTAAAGTTAGCTTCTACTTTTCAAATTTTCTACAAATTAGCAGTAACTAATATTTTTAAGTGTTTTTGACAACATTAATCAAAACTACAGTATAATATAATAACCGGAATGAGGTATATTTTAGTTAAACGATTATTGCCATATTTTGATTATTAAAAATAAAAAACCAGTATTATATACATGGTAAACTACTAAATTGTTAAATTACTTAGATATGATCATCTTATCCCCTAAACCATGACCAAAACTTATCATACTAAACTACAACCACATCTTTTCCATACTTCTTTTTAATATAAATTTATATTTATTATATATTTTATACATATTTTAAAATTATTATATAATTGGATAAATAAAAATTCAAAAATATTAATAAACCCGTGCATCGCACGGGATTTAAATTAGTCAAAATCAAAATTTGAATGTGTGTAAGTAATAGACGTACTAATTGTCAATCGGTCAATCAATTGTAACCAGTAGATCCCCTCTAGGACACTGTTTGGGGAGGGTATACTCTACACAGCCTCACCCTCGTTTCAAAGAATAAAGAGTCTGTTTTCTCAAAAGACCCCCGATTTATATGTGCACAGATATATGTGTTCTAGATACAAATAGAAATCAATGATAGATAAAAAGTACGTAAAAATAAGCGGCACGATATCTTGACCCGTGTTTTTCTTTCTTCACATGGGACTTATCTATGCCGTAAGAACGATCTAGCTCCTTAATTCTTAATGTCTCCCGACCAAAAACTCACATTCGGTGCCACATCCATGAACACTCGTTGCCACATCCAAGATTTAGTCGCAACCTTTTCTCTTGATTACAATTAATACCGGGAACAATAATTAAGAATTCGCTCGATCTCTCGCAGGATACGGTCGTTACTCTTTCTTCACTCCTACCGAATTATATTATGGTTCTTATGACATATCAAGGTAAAGCTAAAAATTTCAATGCAGGGTAGTTGAAGTTGAAGTAATTTAGGCGGTCCATTATATTTTATAACTTATAAGATGAAATATTTGTTACACCAATACGAAGATTGTCTTTATTCTTTTTTTCCCCTGAAATATCCATAAACAAAGACGTGGTTGCTCAACTTAATTTAATTTAATCTGACCGACTTGCTTGTTCATGTGTATGCATAGACTATTATTCCCCTTGTGTAGTAGGTATAACCAATTTTGATTTAATTTAACTTAATTTTATGGTGTGATTGTTTTCTTGATCATCTTCTATTATTCACCTTACCAGTAGAACTTGTTTCATATTTTTACATTTGAAATAATGGCAGCTTCTACAAGTTATAATCAAATCCCATCATCTTCAACTTCATGGGATGTTTTCTTGAGTTTCAGAGGTTTAGATACACGAAATACGTTTACAAGTCATCTTTACAAAGACTTGTGCCGCAATGGCATTAAAACGTTTAAGGATGACCCTGAGCTACTCTGTGGAGAAGTAATCTCACGCGCATTGCCTCAAGCTATTCAGGAATCCAAGACTTACATTGTTGTGCTCTCGGAAAACTATG
Organism: Apium graveolens; assembly: GCF_009905375.1. NCBI lineage: Eukaryota > Viridiplantae > Streptophyta > Magnoliopsida > Apiales > Apiaceae > Apium > Apium graveolens. The sequence continues at coordinate 200,080,947 of NC_133657.1, read as the reverse complement.
CTTCTTCATCGTGGTGCCTTGAAGAGCTAGAAGAGATCCTTCGCTGTCACAAACGGTTGGAAAGATTGGTTATTCCAGTGTTTTACCACGTTGATCCATATGTTGTTAGACACCAAATTGAGAGTTTTAAAGAAGCTTTTGATAAACATCAAACTCGTTATGATGTGGAGAAACTGACCAATTGGCGCCTTACACTGAAGAAAGTTGCAGACTTTTCTGGATACCATGTATCCGAAAACAGGTATAAGAAAATGTTTACTCTCTTTCGTTGTTAAAATGAGATTTTTGTTAAGCACTTTAGGTCAGGCTTTTTTCATGACCCACAAATTAGTCTAATTTATAAAAAAACTTTAATTGTACAACGCATTTTAACTAGTATGTCAAACATTATTTACATCAAGATTTTCATAACTTATATTTGTACGCTGTCATTAGTTAATATGTCAAAATTGTTGGCGACTAACGTTTTCTCAAAAACCGCAAATGACACATGGCTACAATATAATTTGTTATTATGTCAAGATTGTTGGCGACAATAACGTTTTCTCAATAATTGCAAATGACACGTGCATATATTATATTGTACAGTTGTCCTACTATAAATTTAGTGTTACAGCGTAACTCATGTGTATATATCATCATTCAGGCAACAGAAAAAATTCAGTTTAGATGATTTCGTTGCAGGTCTGAAGCTAATATCATCGATGATGTTGTTGGTACTATTTTACTCAAAATAAATCCCAAAACTTTGCATGTTGCCACATATCCAGTTGGGTTGGGTTCTCGGGTTAAAGGTGTAACAACATTGTTTAACAGTGACACAAAAGGTGTGATTAGGATTGGTATACATGGCATGGGAGGAGTTGGTAAAACAACTCTTGCCAAAGCTGTGTATAACCAAAACTATCGCCACTTTCCAGGAGCCTGCTTCCTAGCAAATGTTAGGGAGCTTTCAAAAACTAAAGGCCTAGTATGTTTACAACAGCAACTTCTTGAAAATGTTCTCAAGCGCAAGGACATTATTATTAACACTGTTGACCAAGGAATTGAGGTGATAAGGGCTAGAATTTGTTCAACCAAAGTCCTTGTTGTTATTGATGATGTAGATGACCCAAAAGCACTAAAATATTTAGAAGGATCATTTGTTTTGGGGAGCATGGTCATAATAACAACGAGAAACGAAGATCTCTTGGATAAAATCGAAGTAAAAGCAAAATACAAGGTAAATCAAATGGATAAAGATGAGTCGCTCCGACTTTTCACCCAACATGCATTCGGAGAAGATAAAAATCTGGACACATTTACTGAATTGTCCAAAGAAGTCCTAAAACATGCTGGAGGGCTTCCATTAGCTCTTCAGGTTTTTGGCTCGACCTTGCGTAACGAATCCGAGGATGGATGGAAATGGTTCATTGACAAATTGAAGAAAACACCCATTAACGATGTCGAGGAAAATCTTATGATCAGTTTTGATGCATTGAAATTTGTTGACCCTAATCTGCAAGATATTTTCCTAGATATTGCTTGTTTCTACATTGGATGGAAGAAAGAAGAGGTTGCTAAAATACTGGAAACTTGTTACACGTTTATCAATCATAAAATTGATATTTTAAGGAAAAGAAGCTTGGTTACAGTCAATGATAGACATGAGCTAGGGATGCATGATCTGCTTCGGGATATGGGTAGGGAGATCGCACGTAACAACTCTCCTGATGAGCCTGGAAAATATAGTAGATTGTGGGTATCACAAGATATACACTCTGTTTTGAAGAATCACAAGGTAATATCAACATATAATCATATATACATCTCTATATAGGACTTGATTCATCTCACACCACAACTGAACTCTCTTTTTATCCATCTGTAACAACTAGTAATGAAACCAGCTCTGCTTCAGATGATCGAATCCAAACCACAACTCCACCACCACCTTAAAGATCTGTAAGACTTCATAAACCTCCTACATGGATGGAATCATATGTCTCCAAACCCTTCCCACAACCATCTGCCAACGCAGCTGTTGTGACTCCTCAAATAGTGGAGCCAAACTTTGGATCCTTTCTGTCCACTATTACAACTCACACAGATCCTATCAAGTTCAGTCAAGCTATCACATATATCAACTGGGTAAATGCCATGAACCTTGAGTTGGAAGCATTGGAAAACAATGATACACGGGAGATAATGCCACTTCCACCAACCAAAAAGGCAATTGGAAGTAAGTTCCTCTACAAGACCAAGTTTAAATCTGATGGAACCATTGAGAGTTACAAATCAAGACTTGTTATATTGGGGTACAGGCAAACTTATGGAGTTGATTACGAGCACATCTTTTCTCCAGTCGCGAAAATGACAACTATAAGGGCATTGTTGGCTGTTGCAGCACTGCAGAATTGGGATGTGATGCAGATGGACGTCACAAACGCATTCCTCCATGGAGAACTCTATGAAATCGTGTACATGAAAATACCTCAAGGCTATAGTCACTATGGCAGCAGAATTGTGCTAAATCATGGGGAGTTTAGTGGTACAACGGCCAAGCTAGTGTGTAAGTTAAAAAAATCACTGTATGGGCTTCGCCAGGCACCAAGAAACTGGTTTAGTAAACTTTCAAGCACTTTGAAAGATCTCAAGTTTCAGCAATCTTTATCTGATAATACCCTTTTCACCCTCACTGAATCATCAACGATAACTTTGGTGCTTGTGTATGTTGATGACCTGTTACTGGCTGAGAATGACAGGAAGAAAATTGATCACCTCAAAACAATGTTGTTCAACACCTTCAAGATGAAAGACCTGGGCAACGTTCGTTATTTTCTAGGCCTGGAAATAAGCAGTTCATCAGCTGGGTTCTTCGTCTCACAGAAAAAATATACTAAGATTTTCCTGAAATTGCACTAAGATTGGTTTGGGAACTTTTATGGCTCAACTGTGTTGAGTTATGGAACCTAATGTGTAGAAATCATCGAGAATAGAGCCTTGTGTATTAGAAACCGTATTCTTCAGTTTTATTTTTTATTTTTGGTGAAGATATTTTGTCACAAATAATGTAATTGTGTGGTTTCATGAGAGCACTTCAGGTGTTGAAATTGTTCAGCAAGAATTTGGGCCAAATTCTTGTCACAGCACGTGTTTGTCAAAATGCTTGTCAGAAAGTATGTTCTATTGAGGTGTTTAACCTTTGGATCTGTGAAGAACAAGTATAACTGAAGCACGAAAAGTGTTAAAAAATGTTTCTAGGAAATACCAAGTACGATGCATTTTGTTTTGGTGAATCCTTTGAAAATGAGAGAAAATTGTAGTTAGCGTACATGTTGTTTTGTGGTGAACGTTTTGTCCAATGGATGCATTATGTGAGATTGTGTATGTTTGGAGTTTTAATGATAATAGCTACGTAATTCTGCAATTGTTTAGTGGTTCTGAATGCTTTTTCGTTGCTGATGTGTTTGCTGTCGAGAATTTGCAAAATGAATTTTTTGTCAAAAACCCACTAAGAGGTGCTGACTTGTTTCATTTGGTACTTGTTATTGTTAGAAAAGAGGAATGTATGGTGCTACAAAATTCAATTCTTTTTAGTGATCTAAATCATCTCTGCAACAGTGAGTAGAGTGACATGCTGGCGGAGATGTTCAAAACAGATTTCTGTAACCCTGATATTTGATTGTTTTTAACCTTTTTCCCTTAAAAGTTTTGTATTTTTATTTAGCAGTTCATGTTTGTGTTTCAAGCGAACTCGTTCAGTTCCTCATCACTGCACTGAACTATCTGCTTGAGGTGCAGTATTCTAGATAGATTGCTGTCACTGATCTTGCCACATCAGCTGAGTTAGTAACGAATATGTTACGAGTTCAGTCTTACTTTATAATCCGAGTATGATGTAGTGTATCGAGCAATCTATCTAGAATGAAATAAAATCAGAGTTCCACTATTCTTTTAACTCTCTTTACCTCCTTTGAATATTCATGAAAATCAACATTATTCTTGAAACTTTAGGTCTTAATAAGGATCTTAGTAGTTTGGTATGAGTGTGGAGAAGTGGTTTTGTGAGGTATGGACTTTGCAAGTATTTTGTATTCTTGTTTCTTAATTGTCGTTGATGAATTATCTTAGGCCCTGTTATTAAACTGTAATGCCAAACTCCATTTCTTGTAATCACTTATGTTAATTGTTCTTGTTGTCCTAATTACTTTCATTTTAGAATACTATGATTAGTATATGCATGTATTGAGCCTTTTGTTTACCCATTTTTCCTTTTAATTTGGATTGTTATATACTTTTGCTGATTGTTTAACAAGAAAAAAAAGTTTACTCTGCTGGGTGACCATGAAAAATATAGTAGTACTTCACTAACTTTGGTTCTTGTATAAAATATAAAGATCATGTTTGTTTCGGGAATTATAATCTCAGGATTAGTATTAGGGTATAATTACCCTTTTTCTTTAAGAGAGAGGGACTCCGGAGATCAAGAAAGTCAGTAGGAGGTAGGTGGTTGCGGAAATTGTAGATTTTATATGGATGCTTTTATCAGGCAATAGTAAGCATTTTATTAGTTAGTTTTGATTATTTGTGTGGCTTAATTGTCGTTAAAATGTTGATATGTCCATGATGGATATTACGGGATTTGGCTATTTATTAGATTTGTTTAGTAAAAACCGAACACTTAGGATTACTTGAATCTTAAATATTTATTTTTGTCCATGTACGCAATTTTTATTAAATAAACTAGTTTAATACCCGTGCTACGCACACGGAGTTCATATTTCAAAAAAATAATTAAATATTTTTTATGAAAATCTTATATTTTAGAAATGAAAAATTACGATTGCAATATAATTACCACTAAAATTAACTTAAAATTTATTTATTTTAAAAATTATAGTTGTGTGGCATCTTAAAAGTTACTATTAGTGGAAAAATTAAAAAGTGCACCCATCCCCATCATTTTCCATTTTGGTAACTTCAATTTTTTCAATTTTTATAATATTATATATGTATATTAAGATATTAAATAGTAATTTATCTTTTCAAAAGAAAAAAAATATTGTATGTTAGAAAAAATTAGATTAATATGTTCTTAAAAAATCAAAAGTTTTATCATTTTGTATAAAATTATATATAAAAAATATAATTAAATTCTAAATTATGAAAATTTATTTTAAGGATGTTGGAAGAAGTTACTATGTACTATATGTTTACAGTTAAGGTAAATTAGTCAACAATCAACCCAAAAATCAACCCAAAAGACAACCACGACAACAACAAAGACACGTGTTCATTTTCTAAGATATCATTATCTAACTTTGAAAAACTTTTCTTCTTCCTCCTTAATTTCTCAATTCCTACGCCCCCAAATGATTGGATTTTCTTTTGGTAGCTGTTGACTTGATGGAGGTATGAGGAAGTATTGTGATTGCAATGGTGAGAGCTCTCTTTGTTATATTTGTACTGTTATTTTTTTCTTTAAAGTAGTCTGTATTGTTAAATCTTGTATTGTTGTAGTTTTCGATGACGTTAATTATCAATTGAATACATGATGTTTTCAAATTAAAAAGAATGGTTCTGGGAAAATAACTTTTATCTTGCATATTCTTTATTTAGTGGATCAATTGCTCATTCACAATACCAAGCTGATTAGAAAATATATTAGATTACAGGTACCTGTTCTGTTCGGGAAAATAAGCATTGAACTGGTAGTAGACATGACATAACTTGAGGATCTATGACAGAGTTAATTTTTTCAGTTCTCTTTAATAATCCCATCTTACTCTCAAGACTGTTGCTAACTTTCAGAAGCAAATATAGGCTAATTAGTGTTACTTGATAAATGACATAAGTTTATTAAATAAATGTCTTTAGAACGGTAGCGTCGTTTATATTTCTAAAAGCTCCATTTTCATAAGTCTTCAGTGTAAGCTGTTACTCAAAATTTGGGAAACTGATTTGCAGATATGTAAATGACAGGAGACTATTTTGACAATATATAGTTAGGTTATAAACTTTTGGAAAATCATCTTGATTAAATGTTGTCTAAATTGTTGATGTCCTATTTCACTGACATATTTTTTTTTGTTATTTCCTCTCTAAATCTGCAGGCATGGCATCTCTGTGATCCGTGTGATGACAATCGAAGTCCTGAAATCGATATGCCTTGGTCTAATGTCTCAATGACCATCATTACAGGTTGCGTAGATAAAGGTTTACCAAAATAGTAGTCATTATAACATGTTTATATTATTCATTAATTTTGATATTGTTATTGACGGGGAAGGGATAAAAGCGAGAGCTTGATCTTGTTTGCATAAACTATGCCTTGGACTTGGAATTAAGAGCTTAGTCCTTTGGAAATCTGATTCATTCATATGGGAGTTCTAGGACACATTCTAGTTAGCTTAGTTAAATATGTAGCTTCGAATATTTTTATTAATTCTCTTGCTAGTAGTGAGTACAGTTATACCTTGTGAAAGACATATGTTATAGCCTATTTGTTTATTCGAGGATTTAACTCAACTCAAATAAGAATGTAACAAGTAAATAGTGGATCTATCGTCAGAGAGATCTCACAAAGTAACATCTATCAAAGGATTAAGAAACATTGTTCATCTCCAGACTTGAGGATAATTCACTGGAAAAAGTTCAAGAAATTGAACAAGCCTTAGTGATATAAATCAAGATTGTGGATTTAATCAAGTGTCAGAGATCTTGTCAGGGTATCAAACAATTACAGGGATTTAATCTGAAGAAAATCAAGATATTAAAGTCAAGACATGAAGAAACGTCACGGAAGTTAGTCATTCATGAACCAGACAGTACATCGAGTGTCAACATAGAAGTGGTGGAATTGATTCATAATTTTCAGTGATTTTCAGAAGATTGTCAGAAGAGTGGTTGCTGTTCAAGATTAGTATTAATTCTCTATTAATTAATTAAGTCATATAATTTAATTAAGAAAATAAATTATATCTGCAAAGATTAATTTATTGATTAATTGAATTAATTGGTCAATTAATTCTGAATTAATATTATGTATTTTCAGAATTAATTTTGAATTAATATTCAATATTAATTCAGCAAGACAAACAGTTGAACTGGTATTGTCATACCGAAAGTCTTTCCAGTACAAAAGAATTGTCATACCGAAAGTCTCTCCAGCTCAAAGAACTGTCTTGCCGATAGTCTTGCCAGTTTATTCAATAGTCTCACCGATTGTCTTGCTAGATCAAATGATTGTCTTGCTAGTACAATTCAATTGGATTGATTGATTACTTAACAAACAGAAGCAGATCATTCAATGTACACATTGAATATTCAACCAACTCAAGAATACAGAAAGAAAAGAAGCAGAGAACTTATTATCCTCAACTGCAATATTTCAGGACATTTATTTCTAGTATTTATTGTTAAATCTTAACCACTAGAAATCATTCTCTTGTTCTTGTGTAACTACCTAGCGGATCAAAATCCCTAGAACTTAATCTCAAATTGCTTTTAGCATTTGATCTTTTTATTTCAAAAATAGAAAAAGTTCATATCGAATTTATTCTAGATTTGGAATAATTTATTTGAGATTAATCCCTTGTAAACGATATCGTTGTTGTAACACCTTTCAAGTTTAATAATTATTTTATTTAACTTGAGTTTTGTTTCACTTTTTATTCCGCATTAAATTCGATTAAACGGTATAGTTTGTATTCAACCCCCCTTCTACAAACATATTGGGACGTAACAATTGGTATCCGAGCCTTCTGATTAACGAACCAATCAAGATCCTAGACTTTTGTAATTTTTTCAACTCCTTGAATTTTTATTTCTTCAAAAATTCATAATGACTACACAAAAAGTTGGAACCGTTAAAATTTCATTGTTCGATAAAGAAAATTATATTATGTGGAAGAAGAAGATGCTCTTGTTTTTACAAGTTGCAAAACCCAAGTATCTGGACGTGTTAAAGAAGGGTCCAAAAATTCCGATGGTTATTGAACCAGAGGTTATAGAAGATGATGTTGTAATTACCAAAGCTAGAACCTATGTAAAAGATCCTGAGGATTTTTCTCCTGCTGAAAAAGAAGAAGCCTCATTGGATGCCAGCCTTCAATTAATTTTAATTGATTCCCTTGATCCCTTGATGAACAGACATGTGATGAACTGTAAAAATTCCAAATACATCTAGGAATCTATTGAGGTGATTAATGAAGGCACAGAGGAAGTTAGGGAGAACAAGTTAGAGATCCTAACCTCTGAGTATGAACATTTTAAATCCAATCCAGGAGAAGGAATTACTGAAGTGTTTGAGAGGTACAATGCATTGATCAACAACCTGAACATAAATGGAAAATATTATACACTCAGAGAGGTCAACAAAAAGTTCCTTTTAACACTGCCAACTCATCTTGAACATAGAATAACTGCCATAAGAGAAGCGAGAGATCTGAGTGAGATTTCTTTGGAAAGGCTCTATGGTGTGTTAAAGACCTATGAGTTGGAGCAGATTCAGCAGAAGGAAGTCTACGGGAAGGGTAGAGTGGTCAGCACGTCTACTGCTCTAGTAGCTGAAGGTCAACAACAACATCAACAACAACAACAACAACAACAATCTCAACAGTCAGAGAGAATGGTACAGTCTTCCAAAGCTGAGAAAAATGTGATAGTAGCAGAATATGATCCTCCTACTACAAATCAATCTGGTGATGATTTTTACTCCTTGGAAGAGCTGGAACAATTGGAAGATAAGTCAATGGCCCTGATTGTCAAGAGATTCTCCAATGTTAGATTCAAGAGAAATCCCAAGTTCAAGTACAAGTCCAACTACAACAGATACCAGAAAGATGGATCTTCATCCTCTAACACCAGCAGTGGTGGATACTAAACAGGGATGGTTGATCGGAGCACCATTCGATGCTTTAACTGTAATGAGTTGGGACAGTTTGCCACAAAATGCAGGAAGCCAAAGCAAGTAAGGAAGAACTCTTATGATTCAAATCAGAAGAGTAAATCTGAAAGGGCTTACCTGGCAAAGGGAAGAAGCTGGGATGATACTGATAGTGAAGATGAAGAAGTTGGGAATCTTGCTCTTATGGCTATTGATGGAAAGACTTCATCGTCAAGAAAAGAGGTAAAATTTACTAATGCTGAATTAGTTTATCATCTAGGAGGTTCCTTAGATTGTGCTCGTCGTGATAATGAAATGTTAATTCAACAGAACAAAGACCTTGAGAAAGAGGTCAATGAATTAAAATTTGTGCACATTAATCAAGACAAGTTAAAAGAACAAGTATCTTTTCTAGAGAATAGAGTTAACTGTTATAGACAACTCGAAACTATTCTCAAAGACAAGATCACCGGTCTTGAGACTAAGGTTAAAGCTTACTTTAATTCTTGTTCGAAGTCTAAAGAGTTCTACAATAAACAAGCTGTTAATCAAACATCTGGAATAGGTTTTGATTACAATGTTGCTATTGGAAAATTAGGTATAAACTCCCCTCCTCATGTTTGTGCTAAAGGTAGGGAAGTACCACATATGCTTAAGGGTGTTGATAAACCCCTCTATAAAGAATCAATTGTTGAACCATTTGATGAGACCTCCTTTATTATTCAAGAAGAAATACGTGCTGAAGATCTTGTTAATGAGAAGGTTGTTTCCAAGTCAAGTGTGTCAAAGATTTCAGTCAAAGTTGTGAAAGCAACTGAGACTAACTCAGACACACATGAGTTGGATAACAAACATGCCATGTCTACCATGCATAATTTGCCTATTGTTAATCCCTCTCATAAAGTATGTGGTGTTCCTGATTGTATGTCTTCTGCTTTTAATTTGATGTATGCTTATTTTAATAGTAAGCATGTTTCTAATGATAAGACTACTCCTCGTCAGCATGTGAATAATAGGAAGCATGATAGGTCTAAGACTGCTAGTCCTCCTAAGGCTAGAAAGGATACATTTGTGCCTAAGCCTAAACAGAAATTTATTAAGGCTGTTTACAAGGTCAAATGTACAGTCATTGAGAAAGTTGAGAACATTAAAATTAAGAATGTTGTTTTGCCTGACAAAGGCCAATTCTACAAGTATGTCGGACCCAACCAAGCTTGGGTTCCGAAGAAGGTCTAATCCATTTGTATTGCAGGGCATTAAACAGGTGGAACCGGTAGTGTGGATTCTTGACAGCGGATCATCAAGACATATGACCGGAGATAGAGCCCTGCTATCAAATGTGGTTGAGAAAGCTGACCCAGTGGTTACCTTTGGAGATAACATCAAAGGTTTAACTGAGGGATATGGCTGTTTGCAAGCTGGAAATGTTATCATTGAAAATGTGTATATTGTGCAAGGACTTGAACACAATCTGCTTAGTATTAGTCAGTTCTGTGACAACGGCTACAATGTTTTATTCGACAAGCTGAAGTGTCAGATTCTGCACAAGAAAAGTGAAAAACCCTCCTTGATGGGAATCCGGAAAGGAAATCTTTTCGTAGCTGACATGAACTCTGGAAGCAATCCGGAAGTCAATTGTTTCTATGCAAAGGCATCTTCAGATGAGAGTTGGCTATGGCACAAGAGACTTTCCCATCTCAATTTCAAAACAATGAATTCTCTTGTCAAGAGAGAATTGGTCAGAGGTCTGCCTCAACTGGAATTCTCCCCAGAAGGACTGTGTGAGGCTTTCCAGAAAGGAAAGTCAAAGAAAGCAAGTCACAAAGGCACTGACACATCCTCCATAACTGGTGTTCTTCAATTATTTCACATGGATTTATTTGGACCAGTTAATATTCTTTCTATGTCAAAGAAGTATTACTGTCTGGTGATAGTTGATGGTTATTCCAAGTATACGTGGGTTTTATTCCTTCACTCTAAGGATGAAACTCCACAAGCTGTGATTGATCATATCAAGTTGATCGAGTTAGATTCTAATGTCCCTATTAGAGCAATAAGGTCAGATAATGGAAAAGAATTCACTTCTCAATGGATTCTGTATAGACAAAGGGATTACCAGATAATTTTCAGCTCCTAGAACCCCTCAGCAAAATGGAGTGGTAGAAAGGAAGAATCGTACATTGATTGAAGCTGCAAGAACTATGTTAAGTGAATCAGGTCTTCCAATGTACTTTTGGGCTGAATCTGTCAATACTGCATGTTATACTCAGAATCGAACTCTAATCAACAAAGACTTCATGAAGACTCCTTATGAGATTATGAATGAACAAAAACCTTCTATCAAATACTTTCATATATTTGGTGCCAGATGCTTTGTGCTCAAGGATGAAGATGATCGTCGTGGTAAGTTCGAGGCAAAGGCATATGAGGGTATTTTTGTTGGTTATAGAAGAAGATCATACAGGGTGTATATCATTGATCAACACAGAGTAACTGATAGTGTCAATGTTACATTTGATGACACTAAACTCCCAAGTATCCAAACTGAAGATCCTTCTGAGAAACTAAAGTTTGATGATATGTCAGATTCAGAATCAGATAATGATCAAGTACCTGAGGTTGCTGCTGGTGAAGAACCTGTTAATGGTGATGATACTCAAAGTAATGGTGATGGAAACATTGACAACAATGGAGATACCACTGCTACTGACGGAGAATCATCAAGACAACCTAGCAACAACTCAGGGGGAGATGCTGAAGGATCAACTAGTAGGACACAACATCCCAATGAATTTCAAGGCGAATCATCAAGATCAAATCTTCCAAGACAGACGGTCTGGAATAAAGCTCATCCTTTTGAGCTGATTATTGGTGATCCAGATGTTGGAGTCAGAACTAGACGTGCTACTCAAAATGAATGTTTGTTCTCAGGATTTCTTTCTGAGATGGAACCAAAGAAGATTGAGGAAATACTGACTGATCCAGATTGGGTGATTGCTATACAAGATGAACTCAATCAGTTTGAAAGTCAACAAATTTGAAAACTGGTACCTAGACCTACACACAAAAGAGCTGTTGGTACTCGGTGGGTATTCAGGAATAAACTAGATGAAGATGGTATGGTTACAAGAAACAAAGCAAGACTGGTAGCTAAAGGGTATTCTCAAGATGAAGGCATTGATTATGATGAAACCTATGCTCCAGTGGCTAGACTTAAGGCCATCAGGATATTTCTGGCATTCGCAGCATTCTCAAACTTTAAAGTTTATCAAATGGATGTCAAGAGTGCCTTTCTGAATGGAAAGCTGGATGAAGAGGTGTATGTAGAGCAACCTCCTGGTTTTGAAGATCCAGATCATTTGGATTTTGTCTACTTTCTTTTCAAGGCTATCTATGGTCTCAAGTAGTCTCCGAGAAAATGGTATGACACTCTCTCTGAATTTCTTATTGAAAATAGCTTTATTATAGGTGTCATAGACAAAACTCTCTTTTCTAAAAAGCATAAGAATGATACTATATTAGTCCAAGTCTATGTGGATGACATAATATTTGGGTCTACTAATGATAATCTCTGTAAGAGATTTGTTAAGTTAATGCACAACAAATTTGAAATGAGCATGATGGGAGAGCTGAAGTTCTTTCTTGGATTACAAGTAAATCAAAGGTTAGATGGAACATTTATTTGTCAATCCAAGTATCTCAAGGAACTCCTCAAAAAGTACAATCTAGAGGATTTTGCATCAGCTAGGACTCCGTCAACTACAGCTGTCAAGCTTGGACCATGTGAAAACTCCGGGTAGATGTCACAAGCTACAGAGGTATGATGGGCTCATTACTCTATCTTACTGCAATTAGACCAGATATTATGTATGCTACATGCTTATGTGCAAGGTTCCAAGCGGATCCTAGAGATATTCATTTCGTTGTTGTAAAACGAATCTTGAGATATCTTAAGGGAACACCAAATCTAGGTATTTGGTACCCTAAAGAATCTGGTTTTAATCTTGTTGGATATACAGATTCAGATTACGCAGGAATTGTTGTTGATAGGAAAAGCACCTCAGGGAGTTGTCAATTCCTAGGTAGCAGGCTAGTCTCATGGTACAGCAAGAAATAGCAAACAGTTTCCAACTCAACGGCCGAGGCTGAATATATTGTTGCTGGAAGCTGCTGTGCTCAGATCTTATGAATTAGGAACCAGCTACGGGACTATGACTCTGTATTGAACAAAATTCCTATTTTATGTGACAATACAAGTGCAATAGCCATCACCAACAACCTTGTGCAGCACACGAGGACCAAGCATATTGACATCAGGTATCATTTTATTAGAGAGCATGTCATGAATGGTACTGTTGAACTATTTTTTGTTCCAACAGAAGAACAAATAGCAGATATTTTCACTAAATCTCTTGATGAATCCACATTTACCAGATTAGTTGGTAAATTGGGTATGTTGAACAGTTTTAGTGATTAAACTAGTTAATATCTGAGATCTGTTCTTCAATGAATTTACAAATGAATTTTTCATGGATGAAAAATTCATTTGCAAATTTATTTCATCATTTTACCATATTTCTTGCTTATCTCTATGTAATTTTTATTATCTTATCTTCTTTATTTATTCAACTTGTTAATTTTAAATATCTCAGAATATTTTATTTTCTCTAAAAATATTTTTTTATGAATTTTATTTGATAAAATTCAAAAGAAATCTATTTCTGGATTAAAATAGAATTATTTCTGAATATTTTATTTTTGTAAATATTGTATGCTTTTACTTTGTATTGGTATGACAATCGGTATGACTATCGGATTGTCATACCAGTTCTTTTTTATTTTCTGTTAAAATTTCTTTTACTTTGTACTAGTATGACAATCGGTATGACTATCAGATTGTCATACCAGTTCCTTTAAATTCAAAGCTTTTATATTGGTATGACAATCGGTATGACAATCCCGGATTGTCATACCAGTTGTAATACTTAGTTCTTTTTGTTTTGTTATTTCAGTTTTCATCTCAAAACCTTTCATATCTCTCTCTCTCTCTCTATTCATTTTTTTCTTCCGATCAAAACCGCCACAGTCACCATTCTTCCTTGCTCGAGTTTTTTACTCAGCAAAATAAAACTTCACTTCTGATATATATACATACGTGTGTATACATACAGAAGTGCTGACGTTTTTTTTATTATTTCAGTTTTTTCTGTCTTCAAAATCGAATCTGATTGTTTTTGTGTCTTGTGTTTTTATATTTCAATTTGGTTTTGTGTATCGTGAGTTTGCAAATCTGATTGCTTATCTGGTTTTGTGGGTTAAAAAGGTTATCAAGATACATTTCTTTCTAAATTTTTCGGATATAATTGAATTAATTCGAATTATTAATTTTTTTTAATTTTAATTCAATTTTTCTTAATTTAATTCTTAAAATTCTGAAAGTGTGTGTTTTATTATTTTTTTATGGCTCTCAATTTCCAGATTGTCTCGCATAATCATGTTGGGTATTTTAATCCGGATAATTGTAATGTTGAAAAATTTAAGCCTTGGATTCGATTTTTAAACGATCATTCGATTGTTAGCTGTGCTCTTAAATCAAATGTTCAATTAAATGTCGATTTGCTTAGACTGATTTGCACAACTACTACTGTGTCCACTGATTCAAATTCTTTTTCATTCACCGTGGTAAACACACAGTATGTAGTTGATGAAACAGTTTTTAATAGGGCTTTAAATTTTCCCATGGAAAATTTTGTTAATTTAGCCACTGATATTGAGATTTTAAATTTTTTCAATGCCATTCACTATCAGGGGGTGCTTAATTTGACTAAGCTGTCCAAGTCAAATTTAGTCTCTGAGTGGGATATTTTCCTACACAAAATCCAACTTTCACAACATCACTTCCACTTTGCAGTATATTGGTCTTGCGGTTGTTTTCAATCCAAGCGTGATCATTCAACGGATCGTAGGCTTTCTTGCTACTATGCTAGATTTCTTATGCTTATAGCAGAACATCTTCTCACACCTGAGCATAAGGCACTTTTTTCTAACTCATTAGTAGCTGAACCCCCTCCGTTAAACAAAAAGATCTACACACGCCAAGACACAACCTTTAAATTCATGCAAGTTCCTGTACTTGTATCTGCTTTCATGGCCGACGTCATTCCTTTACCAGTTTTTATTCGTCCCGGTCATGAACAACAACCTCAACCTCCAGTGGTATAAGCCACACAAGCACAGACTTCAGATGCTCTTCCACTACAGGTAATACTTCCTGAATCACATACTATTTCTACTTCTGTTGTGAGACCCCCAGTGGTTGATAGGACTGATCATGAAGTTGTAGAACCACAGCTTCAATCCCAGGTCATAGAGCCAAACACAGAAACTCAACCTATCTCAAACACTCCCCCTCTGTCAAAAATGTTACCGAGAAGGTTAGTTGGTATTAGTGTATTTTTAGAAGTGAATGAACCTTCGGCTCTGCCTCCTCCTAAAAAGAGAAGGACATTTACTGAGGCATCTGAAAGCCCATCTTTGTCCTCCCAATAGGACATGGACCTTGAAATGGCCACTGAACAGTTACTAGAGACATTCTCTCAACAGGATGAATCTATTAAAATTCGCCGTAGGGCCATAGCATCTTGTATTGAGTCAAGCACACTTCCATTACTCACAATGGAAGCATACATACCATTAGATGACACTCAGGACACAGAGAGAGGAGGGCACATTGAGTCTGTTACAGTGCCTACCATAGTTACGGCAGAAGAGCAGTCACATGCTTCAGAGGGAAAATCTGACTCTCAGCCACCTCTAATAGAGTCATTTTCTCCCCTCCCAGAATCATCACCTCTGGCTCCCTTATGGGATTCTCCACTCGCAGATTTATCTGGAGAAAGTGGAGGGCAACTTGTCCAGTCTATCCCTGAAGCAATTCAGACATCTATTTCAAATGAAAAGATAGATTTGACTAAGGATCGGGACTCGCGAATTCCCATTGCACCACCACTGACCTCTCTTGAAGAGGCTAGGGTGATTTCTATTGTAGGTACAGAAGGCCAGCAACAGGATGGCTCCTCAAAAGCAATTATACTGAGAAAAACACAAGCACGTGAGTTGAGTGAATCAAATATGAGAGATATTCAGGTGAGCGCACACACAGACACAGACACTGAAAACCTGTTAGCTCAGATTGCTGCTCTAAAGGATCAACTTGCTAAAAGTCAGGCTGAGGCTCAGACATTCAAAGCACAAGTGGTTGAACGGTCTTCTTCTTCCACCTCTGTCAACAATCAGCTGGAACTTATTAGAAATGATATCTCATATTTGAAGACCACTGTTGTACCCAAGCTTAACTCCATTCAGGAAACTCCCACTTTGATAGCCGAGGATATTTCAAACTTCTGCTCTATCCATACCAGGATGAATTCTCTTGAAGATCAGATTGAAATGAATCATTCACTGGATTCTTCCAGATTCTTGAAGATAGAAAAGGGCATGAAATATCTCAACGAAGGGATAAAGCACTTATATTTCATGATAAAAAATTCTTACTGTCCTAATGAAGAGCAAGTGCATTTCTTTGAAGGGTCGTCTGGTGGAGGCTCAGGCTCTGGAGGTAATGGAGGTCATGGAGGGTCTAAAGGAAAATCTGTAGAGGATTCCTCAACTAAGTGGGAGAAGCAAGGGAGAACTGAAAAGGGTAAAGAAAAAGATTCTTTTGCTGGAGAGACAGGGAAGCCTGATGATGTCTACTATAGTGGAGAGCAAGATGACTTTGATATTCTTGATGTTTCCACTGAACCAGTCATGGAAGATAAAGATGGTATCTTTGAAGCTGAAGAGGGAAGTAATTTTGAAGACTGGGAAGAGGAAGCTCCAGTGGATCCTGTCTTTGAGAAAGAGTTCCAGACACAGCAGTCACAGTTGAATAGAAAAGAAGCTGAACTTAAAAAGGTGTCTCAGATCATTGACAAGAGGAAAGATCTCCAAAGAACAGAAACTCTTGAAAAGCAACGTCTTTATAACATTAAAGCAGAAGAAAGAAGAAGAGATGTCAATCTAAAGATTGGTGTTAAATGGGATGAAGCAAGGAGAGTACTTGATATACCTCAACTGAGCACAAATAATGATAGGGAGTTTCTACATCTTCTTGACAGGCTGGAAATTGCTAATCCAAACAATGATGTGTACATGGGTGCTATCAAGACTGAAATCTCAAGGATCTCAACTGCTTTTGACAGAACATTAAATGAGATGAGCATCTTTATATATTGTCAGAATGAAGGATCCTTCAAGGTATCACTTCACATGTTTGAGAATCGTTCTTTATCTGAGATTTGGGTTCTTCTCAACAAAGTCAGAAGAAGCTCAGAATTGAATGAAGTCCTTCGTGAAAGGCTAAAAGAGTTTGCTAATAGGGCTAGTCCTCAAGTGGTCAACTTGCCCTTTCAAGTAAGATTCTTTAAGTCTGACTGTCTTCAAATCCGCCTTCTCGATTTACAATCTCTTAAAGACTACTCTGCTAAGCATTTTGTCTGGATGGAACATCATTTAAGAACTGTTGGATACTCATCTGAGTTGAAAAATCAAGCTGTTAATCTGATTCAAGCTTACTGTGAAAAGAACATTAAAAGGTACAATCAGTTGAAGAATAAGCTAAAGACAGTTAGGGTTCAACCAGTTAAACCAATCAGTTTCTATTCGGAAAAGGATCGTGTCTTTGATAAGGAGTTGCTTCAAGATTTGGAAGAAGTTGAATTCGGAAGGGAAGACAACTGAATTCAATTAGCTCAAAACTTAATGTAATATGCTTAGAGCTTTATGAATCAAGATAGACAAATGTAGTCATATGTTCAGTCTAGAGGAACATCTATCTTGTATTCACTTGTAAATTTCTTTTGGAATCTGGAAAATGTTAAATATAATCCAGAACGTTTCTGCTATTTACTTTGCATTACTGTTTAAATCTTTTTCTTATTTGTTAGTTGAGTTATCCTCTAGGTATTTGTTTTTATTGTCTAACAAACAAATAGGGGGAGATTGAAAGACATATGTTATAGCCTATCTGTTTATTCGAGGATTTAACTCAACTCAAATAAGAATGTAATAAGTAAATTGCGGATCTATCGTCAGAGAGATCTCACAAGGTAACATCTGTCAAAGGATTAAGAAACATTGTTCATCTACAGACTTGAGGAATTAATTCACTGGAAGAAGTTCAAGAAATTGATCAAGCCTCAGTGATATAAATCAAGATTGTGGATTTAATCATGTGTCAGAGATCTTGTCAGGGTATCAAACAATTACAGGGATTTAATCTGAAGAAAATCAAGATGTTAAAGTCAAGACATGAAGAAACGTCACGGAAGTTAGTCATTCATGAACCAGACAGTACATCGAGTGTCAACATAGAAGTGGTGGAATTGATTCACAATTTTCAGTGATTTTCAGAAGATTGTCAGAAGAGTGGTTGCTGTTCAAGATTAGTATTAATTCTCTATTAATTAATTAAGTCATATAATTTAATTAAGAAAATAAATTATATCTGCAAAGATTAATTTATTGATTAATTGAATTAATTGGTTAATTAATTCTGAATTAATATTATGTATTTTCAGAATTAATTTTGAATTAATATTCAATATTAATTCAGCAAGACAAAGAGTTGAACTGGTATGACAATTCAATTGTCATACCGAAAGTCTTTCCAGTACAAAAGAATTGTCATACCGAAAGTCTCTCCAGCTCAAAGAATTGTCTTGCCGATAGTCTTGCCAGTTTATTCAATAGTCTCACCGATTGTCTTGCTAGATCAAAGGATTGTCTTGCCAGTACAATTCAATTGGATTGATTGATTACTTAACAAACAGAAGCAGATCATTCAACGTACACATTGAATATTCAACCAACTCAAGAACACAGAAAGAAAAGAAGCAGAGAACTTATTATCCTCAACTGCAATATTTTAGGACATTCATTTCTTGTTTTTATTGTTAAATCTTAACCACTAGAAATCATTCTCTTGTTCTTGTGTAACTACCTAGCGGATCAAAATCCCTAGAACTTAATCTCAAATTGCTTTTAGCATTTGATCTTTTTATTTTAAAAATAAAAAAAGTTCATGTTAAATTTATTCTAGATTTGGAATAATTTATTTAAGATTAATCCCTTGTAAACGATACCGTTGTTGTAATATCTTTCAAGTTTAATAATAGTTTTATTTAACTTGAATTATGTTTCAGTTTTTATTCCGCATTAAATTCGATTAAACAGTATAGTTTGTATTCAACCCCCCTTCTACAAAAATATTGGGACCCAACACCTTGAGTATCTTATAAATTAGCCCTGAGATAGTAAGAAAGCAGGCTTCTCACATTTTTTAATATGTGCAGGTGTTCAGATAGCTAGTGATGTCAAACATTCAGCCATTTCTATTCAAACATTAAATGTGATGGCCGCAAAATAAATTTCCTGTCTCGATTTGTTAATCAACAGAAATTTGGCAAAGACACATTACTTACAGGTTTGTTATCTATTCAGTTTTTAAATTTTGTTAATGAATGTTTTACTTTCTATATAACTTAAATTAGCTTACTCTCATGGACTTGTAGGAAAATTTTTATACCTCTAAATTTTGAGTTGAGCTATGTTACTTAAAAAATCTACTTAATGTTCTATTTTTTCTATAATATAAACTTAAAAATGTAGTATCTAAGAAAGATAAACAATATAGATACAGATTAGTAAATTTTAAATTTTAAATTTTTTTATAGATGTGTTTGTATTCCCATAATACTATATAAATTTAGTGACATGATTTTGTCAATTAGTTTCTTAAGTTATAGGTGATTTACAATAATAAAATTTGCAATAAAAAACTTTACACAGATTGACAAAAAAGTTAACTACAATGATAGCGAGTCAACCTATTAAAACGTTAACTTATTGAAGATTATAAAGAACTTCCTCATACACAATATTCTTGGTAATATTTGTAGTACCTCCTCTTTCCGAACATATAAGAATGTGCAAGCCTTTGCTGGAAGTGACTCTAGAAACGACAACATCCAATTGGCCATGCATAAAAATTGAAGGGGGAAGATACAAACCAACTGTTTCGAGAGATTGCCCCTGACTTTTATTAATTGTCATAGCAAAGCAAATTTGTAATGGGAGTTGTCTCCTTGTAAACTGAACGGGCCATTTTTTATCCGAAGGAGCTATATCTATTCTTGGATTGAGATGAGTCGTTCCAACATGACCGCCACACAGAATCTGACATTCAACGGTATTTGTAACGACCGAGAATTTTGCGTCGTAATTAAGAAAGTAAAGTATGTGTTATGTGATGAGATTATGTGATTAAGTGGTGATTATTTGTCTTATCTGTATACTAGAGTTAAAGAGCGTGGATAAAAACGTTCCAATTTAAAGAGTCAGCTTAAAAGTCAAGCTGTGGTTTCGGGCCGTCAGGTAGAACGGAACTCGTCCTAGTAGGAAAATTAAATAATATAAAATGTGAGCTATATGTGAAGTAAATGAAAGAAGTATTTCGTCTTAAGAGACGTGTTGATTGGCAAAGGTAATGAGAAGCGTATTCGAAACGCTGAGCGTCGGGCCGTCAGGCTGAACGTGACCCGATACGCGTAAAAAGGGAATAAAGATTAAAGAGGGATAGATTCTATGATCAGACCTGAGTCGTTATGTGACTATATGCGTGTGATTGCTTGACTGTGTGCATGATTATATGTTCTGTGTTAATTTCTGTGAATTCTAAAGGAATTATGTGATTTACATAAGGGTTTATTTAACCTTCGTGCATTTTTATAAAATCATCTGAGATGGATAAAAACATGGGATTTGTTCTGTTATCTTCGTAGAGGTCTTAGAGACTTTTTAAAAATGATAAGTGAATTTAATTGTGGGTCTTGGAATTTTTAAATTGATTTTATGAGGAAAAGATATTTATTAAGGCAAGTTTGCGAAATTCATATAAAATCAACCGCTCGCTCAAATTCTTATTATGAGTAATGGATGAAAAGCTAATTTCGAGACCTACGCGTCAAAAATGTTATTTTCAATAATTCTCGACTTTCCGAGAGAGATATATTTTGTATTTGAATTTTATCGCATTTAAGTAAAAAGAAAAGGAATGAGTGATTAAAAGGAAGTTGGTAAATTACTAGATTGCCCTTGTTTCTAAGTGCTATATATAATCCACCTTTCTTTCTTTTCTTTCTTTCTGTGCTCTCACTTTCTCTTCTCTCCTTTCTCTCTTTCTCTCCCGAACTCTCACTCTCACTCTCTCTCTCTCTCGGCAACTCTCTCTCTCTCTTTGATTTCTCTCGGTATTCCTCTCTTTTCTTTGATCAAACACACCAATCATCCCTAAATCTTCTTGTTAAACACTTATTTGTAGGTAGAAGTGTTTGCATGTGTGTGATTAAGCTTGCATGTCGATGTGTGGGTGTTGTGTGTGTTCGGTGTGTGTGTTCACCCGAGAACCACATGGTTCTTCTTGTTGTTGATTGATGTTATCTTGTTTAAAGCTTGATTCTTTGCAAACAAATGATAGAAAGATGTGCATGTTAGTTATTTTGCGTAATTGACGGAAATCGGGGGTTTCGTGGTTGGACATCCTCGAATGAGGGCACCACCATGAAGCCACCGCCACCGGTGATGAACTCCGGTGAACCGGTGGTGAGTTGTGATGTGAAAACTGAACTCTACACAAAGTACACTTAAATTTTCGTAGATGCATGTGGTGTTTTTCTATATAACCGAATGGGTTTATGTTCTTAAAGTGATAAAGTTGATTTTTGACCATGAAATCAATAGTGGATAGTTGTTAACAAAAGTTGTAATTTATAAACTTGAAATGATGCATGCATGTTAAGATTTCTTGAAAATTTGGAAAAGGGTTTTTGGCTTCTTTGATAAAAATCGAGTGGGTGTTTGATTAAATGATTCCTTTGATTGTAAATGAATGTGTGCATATGATTGTGCTTAGAAAAATCAAAAATTGAGGTTGCATGTGAATCTTTGCTTCGGGTTTTGTGGACTTTTGCTTCGGCTTTTGTTAATAAAGAAGAGGGAATCGGTTTTTGTGGGTTAATCTTGTTGAATACTAAGTTTATGTGGCTTAAATGTGATTGCATGATAGTTTTAAAGAAGATCAATTAGTGCATGTTAAATGATTAGTCTTTGAGTTGAAAACCATGTTTTTGCCGAATGAAAACAAGATAAAAGGGGGTTAATTATTGATTGAGCAAATGCATGTTGGTTGAATGAGTTAGATGTTGTATGGAATGATCTTGTTAAAAACTAAAATAAGTAGAGAATGTGATGTATTGCCTTGTATGTCGATTTATGGAAAAAAAAACTCGAATGGATTCTTAGGAATAAAAAGGCGAAATTAAGTTGATTTAATGGCTAAGTAAGATTCAGAGTTTTTGGTTAAAAAGGGATGAATTTTAAGTGCTAAATGATCCTTGTGAATTGCATTAGTTGTGCTTGCTTATATGAGATTGAAAATGAATATATGTGGATGTGTTTTTGTATGTGTGGTTCGAATTAAGGAACAAAGGAAAAGGTAATTAAGTTGATTAATATAAGCGATAGTATGCACGTAAATGTTTGGTTTAAATAAGGTCTAGTACTCGTAAAAGAGTCGTGTTAGTGTGATTTGAGAAATAGCCTAGGTCAAGCAAGTACGCTTTGATTGCTAGGTATATAAGGATATAAAAACTACGAGAAAGAATTGTGCTATGTGCTATGTGCTGTGTGCTTATTTGTATAAGCTATACTCGTATAGTTCGAGTCAAGAATATAATCGAGTTATCGTATAGTGTGATCGTTCCGGGAACGAGAGTTGGGAATCTAATTAAGGTTTTGGTTTTTATTGTAGAATCGGAGCGTGAGGGCATTCGGGCTAGGAAAGGGAAAAGTATATTAGGTGGCAGTAGTTCAACCCTCAACCCTCAGGAAAGCAATTTCAGGCAAGTAACTCTGATTACTTGTGTAAATGATTATAAAGGAAATGTTGTTCATACCATGTAGAGTATTAAACTGTTAAAGTATGAAACCCTTGCTTTATGAAACCCTGACATTGATTTAAAGTACCCTTTGTTCTTGATAACCTGTTATTGATAAGCCTATTGATTTCACTCATTGATAACCTAACCATTCTGTTCAAGTTACCTATAATGCCATGATCATATTGAACCTTTAATTATCTTGGTTAACCTTGTTTAATGATATTCTGTTTCTTTTGATCACCCTATTGATCTCTAAATCAATGTTTATCCTTCTAGTTTAGTGTCTTGTTATCCTTGATACAGAATTCTTGAGAATTGTTCCTAGTGTATCTTTGATTCACTCCCTGAACTTTGTTTTATTTAAATCTGAATGAAGAATGAGTTTCGACTTGAAAGAGTCCGAATGATTTCAAAGGCTTGGTAATGATAAAATGAATTTTAGAAAACCTATTTGTTTTTTTTTCCAACTCAAGGTTTTCCGAATGAATTCCTGATGGATTGGATTGAGACGTAAGAGGCTAGTGGGACTAGTCCAGTCATGGTAAGAGGCTAGTGGGACTAGTCCAATTTAAGGCTGAAATTATGCCGAATGGTACCTTAAAGACCGGAATGAAGGTCGATACGGGCTGATCACCCGTATATAATGAAATGGAAAGATAAGTGATCCAATCAAGGGTTCTAAATGATTATTTAAAAGGGAACTGAAACTTTTGTTCAGTAAATGGATTTTTGGAAATGAAAATGGTTTATATTGTTTTGAAAAGAGTTGATTATGTTATTGTGGAGCTTAAAGCTCAGAACCCTGATTCCTGAAATTATTGATCATATGAATGATTCTATATCTTGAAATACTGTTGCTTTCCTCTATCAAAAGATCTATTTTGATCCTATAATGGTTTGTGCTGAATGTCGGCTTTCATCCTGTTTCGAGCCTTGTTTCTTGAAAGCCCAACTATTCTTCGGATACCTTTCCTTATCCCAAAGAAAACAAAAAAATGAATATACGGAAATCTGCCACCTAGATTAGCCAGAGTAGAATGCCCTAGTTTATTCAAAGTATATTGAGATTTGATATTGTAGAACTGCTATATAGTTACTTGCTGAGTTTTATACTCATTATTTTGTCTTAATATAACCATGGCAGTTAAGCAAGAAGATGGCCAGGCTTAGGTGCACTGCTCGTAAGAGCGTACCTGGTGGTCCCTACCGTGTTGAGGGCTTCCAGTTGCCAGAGCAGGTAGTACAGGTTATGAGTGAGCTCGCGCCTAGTAAGAGATGTTTAAAGATACAATGGGTTATCTGTCGGTTCCCAGCCGGAATCGATATGGATTATTCAATAATATTTTGGGTTTGTAAGTTATATTCTATGATTGGTAGTTGTAATCTTGTCTCATACTTTATCCTGTTGATCCTGTTAGTAGTTAATCGGGGTTTATGCATATTTAATTAGTAGATTAGAGGTGTGTGAGTCCTCATTTCCTAACCCCGAGATTGAGGGCGTCACAAGTTGGTATCAGAGCTACAGGATCTAGTCCCTGAGACAAGTTAGGTTTTAAAAAGGGGTATTTTGGGAATATATCTATATCGCGAGAGAGTTGAGTTAGACTATTAGGTATAGTCTAAGGAAAGTGTTTGATTGGTAAAGCAGAAACTAGAGTTAGGGTGTGAGTTAGCTGGAAGCTTTATTTGACCCTAACATTGTTTCTTGATTGTTGTTTTATGTTTTCTCTCAGGATCCTAGTAGTGGTAGTGACTCAGACTCTGAGATTAGCTTGACTGGTACCCCCGTGGACCCTATTCCACCCTCTCCAGAGGAGCCTGTATATGTTAGTTCAGACCCAGAGAAGGACCCTTCTGAGAGTAGTGAGATCCCCATGCAGATTTCACCCTTGAGGCTTGATTCAGAGACCCCTGCCCCTGAGCCAGAGTCGGAGATGCCTAAGATTGTTCCTTTCAGTATTGGTGGCAAGTTAGCCCAGGACCGAGACTTTGTGTACTCCCGCATTCCTGAGTTAGGAGCTTTGGTGGATAGACTAGCCAGGGAGTCTAGGCAGAGTGCTTCTGTTATGGATGATGAGTGGCGAGTTCGAGTGAAGATGGTGGAGCAGGTTGCCAGGAGGAGATTGGATGAGGGACCATCCACTAGTGATGCTGATGCTGAGGCCCGGAGGCTGCATAAGATCATTCGCTGGATGTTGGTTGTGTTGAGAGAGATCCTAGATGATTAGACGGGACTGTTGGTTGAGCCCGTAGATTGTTGTTGTTGTTTTCAGCGCCGGTAGGCTTTGGGATACTTGGTCAGATGCCGGGATCCCTTTTTCATTTATCTTGTTGTATTTCAGACCAGTGTAGTAATAGTAGTAGTTGGAAGTTAGGGGTAGATAGGGGGATGTTTTCCAGTTTTTCCTCTGTTTAACCCTGCTATTTATTGTACCTTGTTTCAGAACCTTAAAATCCAGAATATTTCCTATGTAACCCTTGATTTAAATAAATCTATTATCTTGCTTTCCTTTATGCACCTTGTTTATCTTATAAACTGTTCTCAATGCCATGTTTTTTTTTGTACAACCATGTCTAAAGACCGTAAAACCCTATTCCGTGCCATGATAAAACAACACTGATATGAGAATTATGTAGTAATAGGATTGCATGTGCAAATTGGGTAGAACTTAAAACCCACAAAAGAGATTTCATAAAAATTGTTGTGTATGTATGTCATGCTATCGTATTGCTAAATAATTGCTCAATCAGGTTTGTAAGAAATGGCCAACTCACCAGATCACCAAGAAGAAGAAATTCCCACCCAAGATCCAGAAATAAACCCAGAAACCACTTTGATGAGCAGACTTGCTCAGCTTTTGCAACAACCTGTGACCCCAAAAGTTGGAAATTTCAAGCAATTTCAATCTGTTCACCCTCCAGAGTTCTTAGGTTTTCCAGATCCGATTAAAGCACAGTTGTGGTTGAGAGAGATGGAAAAAGCCTTTGAGCTAGCCGAAGTTAAGGACGATAAGAAAGCTCAGTACGCAAGTTATTACTTGAGGGATGAAGCAAGTTTCTGGTGGGAGTCTTCTAAGGCGTTGTTGGAAGGCAAGGACTTATCTTGGGAGAAGTTTACTGAGATGTTTCTGGAAAAATATTTGCCAAGTTATATGCAAGATCAGTTGGAGATGAAATTTTTGGATCTTAGACAGGGGAAATGTCGGTAGGAGAATATGAGGTGAAGTTTTCGGAGTTGGCGAGGTTCGTGCCAGAGTACGTGAATACTGAAGCAAAGAAGGCTAAGAGGTTCCAGCAGGGACTTAAGCCGTGGATTTGGAGTCAAATAGCAATGTTGGAGATCAAGAACTATGTTGCCTTGGTTCAAAAGGCAATGATAGTGGAAGGTGAGCGGGAAGCTGCTCGAAGAGAAAATGAAGGAATAAAGAGGAAGTTTGAAAGCTCTGAGCAAGAGCAAGGAAGTTCAAAGTTCAGAGGAAAGTTTGGAAAGAATGGTGGAGGTCAGAACAAAAAGTTTCAGAAGTTTAGACCCGGGAATGGAGCTCAGAAGAACCGTTTCCAGAAAGCTGGACAACCGGGAAAGGATAGCAGGCCCCAGATGCAAGAATGCAGGAACTGTGGAAAGAAACACCCGGGGAGGTGTAATAAGCTGGATATAACATGTTTTAAGTGCAACCAGAAGGGGAATTATTCTTCGGAATGTTCAAATGAAATAAGGAAGCCTGATTTGGCTTGTTTCAAGTGTGGCAAGGTAGGCCATATGGCTAGAAATTGCAAGGAGCCTGTGCAGAAGGCTAATGTTCTCAGAATTGCTGGACCGCCGTCTCTCCCAGCACCATCAGCTCAACCCAGAGCTAGGACCTTTAACATGTCAATGAAAGATGCGGTGCAAGATGTGGATGTGGTAGCAGGTATGCTTGTCTTAAACTCAGTAGAAGTAAAAGTTTTGATGGATTCTGGAGCGACCAGATCTTTTATTTCTGAAAGCATTCTTGATAAGTTAAATTGTGTTGCGTACCCTCTAGAGCCTAATTTGATTATAGAGGTAGCAAATCAAGAGAAAGTTCTTGTTAATAAGATTTGTCCCGATTGTGATGTGTCTATAGAAGGTCGGTATTTTTCTGCTGACTTAATTCCTTTTAAGTTAGGAGAATTTGAGGTTATTCTAGGAATGGATTGGTTGTCAAATCATGAGGCGCAAATAGAGTGTAAAAGTAAGAAAGTGAAGTTAAAAACCAAGGATGGTGAAGAAGCGATATTTAAGGGAAAGAGGCAAGAGAAGAAATTTCTAACGGTTATTGAGGCGAGAAGATTAATGCAACAAGGATGCGAAGTTTATTTGGCTCATGTCGTGGACGTGGAGAAAGAATCTGTAAGGATCGACGATATTCCGGTAGTAAGAGATTTTCCGGACGCGTTTCCTGACGAATTGCCTGGACTACCTCCAGACAGAGAGATCGAGTTTACGATTGAATTGGCTCCTGGTACGGAACCAGTGTCGAAAGCTCCCTATCGCATGGCGCCGGTTGAAATGAAGGAATTGGCAGCTCAGTTGCAAGAGTTGTTGGACAAAGGAGTAATCCGACCGAGTGTATCCCCGTGAGGCGCACCGGTGTTGTTTGTAAAGAAGAAGGATGGAAGTATGCGATTGTGTATCGATTACCGTGAACTGAATAAGTTGACGATCAAGAATAAGTACCCTCTACCGCGGGTCGATGACTTGTTTGACCAATTAAAAGGAGCTTCGTGCTTTTCAAAGATTGATTTAAGATCTGGGTATCGTCAACTAAAGATCAAAGCGGAAGATATACCCAAGACAGCGTTCCGAACAAGATACGGACATTATGAGTTTTTGGTGATGGCATTTGGCTTGACGAATGCGCCAGCTGCATTTATGGATCTTATGAACAGAGTGTTCAAGCAGTATTTGGACAAGTTCGTGATTGTGTTTATTGACGATATACTTATTTATTCCAAAACGGAGAAAGATCATAAGGAGCATTTGAGGATTTCCTTGGAAATTCTGCGAAAAGAGAAGCTGTATGCAAAGTTTTCAAAGTGTGAATTTTGGCTAAAAGAAGTGCAATTTCTTGGACATGTAGTTAATAAAGAAGGAATTAAAGTGGACCCAGCCAAGATAGAAGCTGTAATGAATTGGGAAAGACCCAAGACTCCGACGGAAGTCAGAAGTTTTCTGGGATTAGCCGGATACTATAGAAGATTTGTGCAAGATTTCTCAAAGATCGCAGTTCCATTGACAAAATTGACGAGGAAAAATGAGAAGTTTGTTTGGACAGAAAAGTGTGAGGAAAGTTTCCAAGAGTTAAAGAAGAGATTGGTAACCGCCCCTGTGTTGGTATTACCAGATGATAAAGGTGAATTTGTGATATTCAGTGATGCTTCCTATTAAGGACTTGGATGCATGTTAATGCAACACGGGAAGGTGATAGCATATGCGTCAAGGCAACTCAAACCGCACGAGCAAAAGTATCCAACGTACGATTTGGAATTGGCAGCAATAGTGTTTGCCCTCAAGATTTGGAGGCATTATTTGTACGGGGAAAAGTGCGAGATTTATACGGACCATAAGAGCTTAAAGTATATCTTTACTCAGAAAGAACTGAATATGCGACAAAGAAGGTGGTTGGAATTGATCAAAGATTATGATTGTGCGATAAACTATCATCCTGGAAAGGCAAATGTGGTAGCTGATGCTTTAAGTCGAAAGGAAAAGTTGAATATATTAACGTCATCAGAAGAATTAATCAAGGACTTTGAAAAGATGGAAATAGTGGTGCAGACTCCAGAATGTGGAGGTGAAGCCAATTATGCAATGCTGTTTCAACCTGAAATTTTGGAAAAGATTAGATGCTGTCAAGAGCAAGTGATGAATCGCGAAAGGAATAAGTTGACGGGAGAAGAAATTAAAGCTCAAAAGGATGGAAAAGGGATATATCGTGTTAACTCACGTATTTGGATACCTGATGTTGTGGAACTAAAGCACGAGATTTTGCAAGAAGCGCATAACTCGAGATTTTCAATTCACCCTGGAAGTACGAAGATGTACCGGGATTTGAAAGAAAATTTTTGGTGGCCAAACATGAAAAAGGAAATTGCAGAATGGATAAGCAAATGTTACACATGCCAAAGAGTTAAAGCGGAACATCAAAGGCCAAGTGGATTGCTTCAGCCACTAGACATACCTGAATGGAAATGGGAGCATATCGCCATGGATTTCGTGGTAGGATTACCTAAAACCAAGTCTAATCATGATACGATTTGGGTGGTAATTGATCGACTGACAAATTCAGCACATTTCTTGTCGATAAACGAAAGGTTTTCATTAGAAAAGCTGGTCAAAATGTATCTGGATGAAATCGTGATGCGTCACGGAGTTCCTGTATCTATCGTGTCTGATAGAGATCCAAGGTTTAATTCAATATTTTGGCGACAATTCCACGATCATTTGGGAACGAAATTGAAAATGAGTACGGCATATCATCCGCAGACAGACGGACAAAGTGAAAGGACAATTCAGACAATTGAGGATATGTTGCGAACCTGTGCAATAGATTTCAAAGGAAATTGGGACGATCATTTGCCCTTAATTGAGTTTTCCTACAACAACAGTTATCACGCAAGTATTGGCATGCCGCCTTATGAAGCGTTGTATGGAAGAAAGTGTAGATCCCCTACTTATTGGGACGAAGTTGATGAGCGCAAGTTAATTGGCCCCGAGCTAGTGCAGCAAATGAAGGAAAAAGTTGAAATGATACAAAAGAGATTAATTGCAACTCAAGACCGACAGGCAAAGTACGCGAATCAAGAGCGGAAAGATGTGCAATTCAAAACTGGAGACAAGGTCTTGTTGAAGATATCTCCTTGGAAAGGTTTAACTCGATTTGGAAAGAAAGGAAAGCTAAGTCCAAGGTACATTCGACCATTTGAAGTCTTGCGACAAGTTGGGAAAGTGGCGTATGAATTAGCGCTACCGCCGCAAATGCAACATCTGCACAATGTATTTCATGTATCTCACCTGAAGAAGTATAATGCTGATGCGAGTCATGTGATCGAGTTGGAACCAGTAGAAATCCAACCAGATTTGTCCTATGTGGATCCACCAGTGCGAATTTTGGATCGAAAAGAAAGGACGCTTAGAAATAAAGTTGTACCTCTAGTTAGAGTGTTGTGGAGAAATCCACTAGTCGAGGAATCGACTTGGGAATTAGAAAGCGAAATGAAAGAAAAGTATCCCCATCTATTTGCTTAGATTAGATTCTGGGGACAGAATCCTTTTAAGGAGGGTAGATTGTAACGACCGAGAATTTTGCGTCGTAATTAAGAAAGTAAAGTATGTGTTATGTGATGAGAGTATGTGATTAAGTGGTGATTATTTGTCTTATCTGTATACTAGAGTTAAAGAGCGTGGATAAAAACGTTCCAATTTAAAGAGTCAGCTTAAAAGTCAAGCTGTGGTTTCGGGCCATCAGGTAGAACGGAACCCGTCCTAGTATGAAAATTAAATAATATAAAATGTGAGCTATATGTGAAGTAAATGAAAGAAGTATTTCGTCTTAAGAGACGTGTTGATTGGCAAAGGTAATGAGAAGCGTATTCGAAACGCTGAGCGTCGGGCCGTCAGGCTGAACGTGACCCGGTACGCGTAAAAAGGGAATAAAGATTAAAGAGGGATAGATTCTATGATCAGACCTGAGTCGTTATGTGACTATATGCGTGTGATTGCTTGACTGTGTGCATGATTATATGTTCTGTGTTAATTTCTATGAATTTTAAAGGAATTATGTGATTTACATAAGGGTTTATTTAACCTTCGTGCATTTTTATAAAATCATCTGAGATGGATAAAAACATGGGATTTGTTCTGTTATCTTCGTAGAGGTCTTAGAGACTTTTTAAAAATGATAAGTGAATTTAATTGTGGGTCTTGGCATTTTTAAATTGATTTTATGAGGAAAAGGTATTTATTAAGGCAAGTTTGCAAAATTCATATAAAATCAACCGCTCGCTCAAATTCTTATTATGAGTAATGGATGAAAAGCTAATTTCGAGACCTACGCGTCAAAAATGTTATTTTCAATAATTCTCGACTTTCCGAGAGAGATATATTTTGTATTTGAATTTTATCGCATTTAAGTAAAAAGAAAAGGAATGAGTGATTAAAAGGAAGTTGGTAAATTACTAGATTTCCCTTGTTTCTAAGTGCTATATATAATCCACCTTTCTTTCTTTTCTTTCTTTTTGTGCTCTCACTTTCTCTTCTCTCCTTTCTCTCTTTCTCTCCCGAACTCTCACTCTCTCTCTCTCGGCAACTCTCTCTCTCTTTGATTTCTCTCGGTATTCCTCTCTTTTCTTTGATCAAACACACCAATCATCCCTAAATCTTCTTGTTAAACACTTATTTGTAGGTAGAAGTGTTTGCATGTGTGTGATTAAGCTTGCATGTCGATGTGTGGGTGTTGTGTGTGTTCGGTGTGTGTGTTCACCCGAGAACCACATGGTTCTTCTTGTTGTTGATTGATGTTATCTTGTTTAAAGCTTGATTCTTTGCAAACAAATGATAGAAAGATGTGCATGTTAGTTATTTTGCGTAATTGACGGAAATCGGGGGTTTCGTGGTTGGACACCCTCGAATGAGGGCACCACCGTGAAGCCACCGCCACCGGTGATGAACTCCGGTGAACCGGTGGTGAGTTGTGATGTGAAAACTGAACTCTACACAAAGTACACTTAAATTTTCGTAGATGCATGTGGTGTTTTTCTATATAACCGAATGGGTTTATGTTCTTAAAGTGATAAAGTTGATTTTTGACCATGAAATCAATAGTGGATAGTTGTTAATAAAAGTTGTAATTTATAAACTTGAAATGATGCATGCATGTTAAGATTTCTTGAAAATTTGGAAAAGGGTTTTTGGCTTCTTTGATAAAAATCGAGTGGGTGTTTGATTAAATGATTCCTTTGATTGTAAATGAATGTGTGCATATGATTGTGCTTAGAAAAATCAAAAATTGAGGTTGCATGTGAATCTTTGCTTCGGGTTTTGTGGACTTTTGCTTCGGCTTTTGTTAATAAAGAAGAGGGAATCGGTTTTTGTGGGTTAATCTTGTTGAATACTAAGTTTATGTGGCTTAAATGTGATTGCATGATAGTTTTAAAGAAGATCAATTAGTGCATGTTAAATGATTAGTCTTTGAGTTGAAAACCATGTTTTTGCCGAATGAAAACAAGATAAAAGGGGGTTAATTATTGATTGAGCAAATGCATGTTGGTTGAATGAGTTAGATGTTGTATGGAATGATCTTGTTAAAAACTAAAATAGGTAGAGAATGTGATGTATTGCCTTGTATGTCGATTTATGGAAAAAAAAACTCGAATGGATTCTTAGGAATAAAAAGGCGAAATTAAGTTGATTTAATGGCTAAGTAAGATTCGGAGTTTTTGGTTAAAAAGGGATGAATTTTAAGTGCTAAATGATCCTTGTGAATTGCATTAGTTGTGCTGGATTATATGAGATTGAAAATGAATATATGTGGATGTGTTTTTGTATGTGTGGTTCGAATTAAGGAACAAAGGAAAAGGTAATTAAGTTGATTAATATAAGCGATAGTATGCACGTAAATGTTTGGTTTAAATAAGGTCTAGTACTCGTAAAAGAGTCGTGTTAGTGTGATTTGAGAAATAGCCTAGGTCAAGCGAGTACGCTTTGATTGCTAGGTATATAAGGATATAAAAACTACGAGAAAGAATTGTGCTATGTGCTATGTGATGTGTGCTTATTTGTATAAGCTATACTCGTATAGTTCGAGTCAAGAATATAATCGAGTTATCGTATAGTGTGATCGTTCCGGGAACGAGAGTTGGGAATCTAATTAAGGTTTTGGTTTTTATTGTAGAATCGGAGCGTGAGGGCATTCGGGCTAGGAAAGGGAAAAGTATATTAGGTGGCAGTAGTTCAACCCTCAACCCTCAGGAAAGCAATTTCAGGCAAGTAACTCTTGATAACCTAACCTTTCTGTTCAAGTTACCTATAATGCCATGATCATATTGAACCTTTAATTATCTTGGTTAACCTTGTTTAATGATATTCTGTTTCTTTTGATCACCCTATTGATCTCTAAATCAATGTTTATCCTTCTAGTTTAGTGTCTTGTTATCCTTGATACAGAATTCTTGAGAATTTTTCCTAGTGTATCTTTGATTCACTCCCTGAACTTTGTTTTATTTAAATCTGAATGAAGAATGAGTTTCGACTTGAAAGAGTCCGAATGATTTCAAAGGCTTGGTAATGATAAAATGAATTTTAGAAAACCTATTTGTTTTTTTTCCAACTCAAGGTTTTCCGAATGAATTCCTGATGGATTGGATTGAGACGTAAGAGGCTAGTGGGACTAGTCCAATTTAAGGCTGAAATTATGCCGAATGGTACCTTAAAGACCGGAATGAAGGTCGATACGGGCTGATCACCCGTATATAATGAAATGGAAAGATAAGTGATCCAATCAAGGGTTCTAAATGATTATTTAAAAGGGAACTGAAACTTTTGTTCAGTAAATGGATTTTTGGAAATGAAAATGGTTTATATTGTTTTGAAAAGAGTTGATTATGTTATTGTGGAGCTTAAAGCTCAGAACCCTGATTCCTGAAATTATTGATCATATGAATGTATCTATATCTTGAAATACTGTTGCTTTCCTCTATCGAAAGATCTATTTTGATCCTATAATGGTTTGTGCTGAATGTCGGCTTTCATCCTGTTTCGAGCCTTGTTTCTTGAAAGCCCAACTATTCTTCGGATACCTTTCCTTATCCGAAAGAAAACAAAAAAATGAATATACGGAAATCTGCCACCTAGATTAGCCAGAGTAGAATGCCCTAGTTTATTCAAAGTATATTGAGATTTGATATTGTAGAACTGCTATATAGTTACTTGTTGAGTTTTATACTCATTGTTTTGTCTTAATCTAACCATGGCAGTTAAGCAAGAAGATGGCCAGGCTTAGGCGCACTGCTCGTAAGAGCGTACCTGGTGGTCCCTACCGTGTTGAGGGCTTCCAGTTGCCAGAGCAGGTAGTACAGGTTATGAGTGAGCTCGCGCCTAGTAAGAGATGTTTAAAGATACAATGGGTTATCTGTCGGTTCCCAACCGGAATCGATATGGATTATTTAATAATATTTTGGGTTTGTAAGTTATATTCTATGATTGGTAGTTGTAATCTTGTCTCATACTTTATCCTGTTGATCCTGTTAGTAGTTAATCGGGGTTTATCCATATAAATGAATGGGAACAATATATTTAAAAATTAAAGTTCATTATACCTAGATTTTTTTTGGCAGGATTACAATTATGAGACACATTTTCTTTGTTGCCGAGAGAACTGTGTGAATGTCGAATATTTTGAGATATTCCATAAGGCCGCTTAGCATTACTCGTGAAATCTGACAACACCGCTTGATTACGTTTGCGGCCTATAGATCAAACAATATTTAGAATTAGTGATTAGAATTATACTTTTTAAAAGTAGAATGGTAAATTACCTTTGGAATTCTCAGCATTGGTTGAAGATGAGTTTGATGGTGGAATCATATTGTCAGAAGCAGAATTTTTTGAAGATAATTTCAGTAGAAGTAGACAATCTATTGAAAATATTATAATTATAATTAGAGTAAGTTGTTAGTTTCACTTAAATGTAGTAAATCAGGGATATGTATTGATTTGGTCTTATATAAAAGTTACACTAATTATGTAAGTTGCCATATATGCAATGCCATCAACACATCTCACTTAAAAATATAAATATATCTTGCTTTCTCAACTAAGTTGCGTAATATATTTTGTTTTTTGGATATTTTTGCATTAGTTAAGTAGGAAAATATATCTTTCCTGCTCAACTAATTAGGGAATCATTGATATATTGGTTTGTGGAAATTTTTGCCTTAACTATATAGGATAATCAGGAATATGGATATGGTATCTTTTAGATTCCTGTAGTAAACTTAGCCTCAAATATAACTTAATTGTTTCATTGCATAGATTAAATGGTTGAAAGCTTTTAATAAATAAGTTGGAAAAAGTAGTTATTTTATCTTATTTTTATGATTTCTATTTCGTTATATGTAGGTGATGATTAATGACTACAATATTGAGTGGGTAGTTAAAGTGATTGTAAGATAAGTATAACATAGGATTGTAAGGTGCTCTGATGATCTCGATGATAAAGGTATTTTTTGTGCTCACTATTATTATTTTGAGTAGATATATTTATATTCAGTTTCAAGTTAAGTCACTTTTATATTTTTAACAAAGATACACATGTTTCTTAAAATATGTATACTTTTGACTTATTGTAATATTAATACACTAATATTCTAGATGTTATAATTATTTATTATATATCTTAAAATTTTAATAAAATTTTATGCCTAAATGTTAATTTAAAAATATATAAATATTTCTTCATAATCATAATGGTATATATTTTCATCTATAATATTATGTTTGCTATTTTAATTGAATTTAAGATAATATGCATTTATTTAATTAATTCAGTTACAATTTAAAAGTGGCAATTTTGAATAAATAATAATTTTATAAAAATTAGTACACAAATGAGAAATCATGGAGTTATATTTGATAATGAATTCATAAGCTTTGAAAAAATCAAACATCCTCACTCTAAAATAATAAATCCCAAAAATATTATAGTCAAGATTCTTATTCACGGGGGAACAAATATTCATAAAACACTATAACTTTATTTAAAAGCTCGAAATTGTCTTTGATCATAATCTTCGTCATATCTGTAATATATGTCTCCAAATCCGCTCTCAACAGGATGCTGATGTTTTACTGCATTACAAAAATGAGTATTATATCATATTATGTTAATTAAAAAGCCAAAATAAACGTTAGCTACATTATTGTGAACCATAACATTACCTTTTTAAATTTCTTATTTTGGTGTGTAGTAGGGGATGTATTCTTTGTTGGGGTTTCTTTTTCAATCTTAACCGTTAGTGGCATCTTAGTAGCTGATTTTGCCGTATCAGGAGTCTGGTCGTTTGCATTCGAAATCTGCTTTAAAAAATGAAAGTGTAAGATACATTAGACCTTCAATGTTAACCATATAAATTGACATAACACCGCCATAAATCTATATGTTAATGAACTATTACTCCAGCAGTGTTGACTATCGATAACTCTGTAAAGGATGATCCTGATTCAGCCTAGACTGCAATACTTGAATAAGAAATGTCGGAGGCATAGTACAAACTGCTATCATTTATTATATTTTCTTCTACAAATTTTATAATAAAAGTGTACTCTTTTCCCTCAACATCCTTTATCTTCTCTGGCAATCCTTGAAGCTTCTTTGATTCATCCTCTATGTTCACCTATAAGATGATTGTATCAATCTGTAATGCTATTTAGAACATTTATAAATGAATAATATACATTGCACATACCTTATCCTATTCAGCTTTAATCTTAACTGCAGTTGATCCAACAATTCTTTTTGCAGCACGATCAAGAAGAAGGAAATTACATGCTTCAACTTCATCCTCAACCAACACTAATATCCTGAACCTACATTTAATTTTAGTTTAAATTAATTTTCTTACATAATACTCCAAAAATAATAACGTGTTTAATTTTTAGGAAGAAAGAGAACCTTTTTTCGGGAGATGGCATGCTTTTTGCACAATCTGTATTTGTACACTTAAATACGTCATCAACTTGTTTAACATCTGACTGACAAAATATACAGCTTTTGTACCACCAACTATGCTCTTCCTCAACCTTACAAATCTTAGCACGACAAAGTACTTCCTTCTGTCATATGCATAGAGTTTAAAATGATACATATAAACTATTAAGATGTATGTATATATAGATATATATATATATATAATTATATATAGTGTGTGTTTGTGTATTAACATTAGCAGCACGATACAAAAAAATATATTATTAAATTACCAACAATATTTAAGTTATCATAATATTACATTGATATAAGACTCGTCTTTTATGGACATAAGTTTTTTTAAGTCCATGCTTTCAAACTCAACTTTAATTCTTGGACGTTGCGAAGTCTGTGCACTCTTTGTAGCAGATGTATTAAGCATCATTTTCTCATACCTAAGACATAAATATAAGAAATATATTATGGCGGAATTATGCATAGAGCTCTAATTTCAGATTCATAATTAAACATAGTACATACCTTTCCCTCATTGATATCACATGTTCGTTATCATAGTTGATGTAAACCTTGGTTGATGGCAGAGTATTGATTTGCACTTCATCCATATACATGTGAACTTTTGTACTTGTCAAAATAATTATTTTTGGAGTAACTTTTTCTTCCAAGATCATGTCTTTGACATAATTTGCCAATTCTCCCCAAACAGTAACTTTTTCGCTACGTCTAGATGATAATAAAAATTACAACATCACAAATTTATAGTAGAGATAAGTACATAGACATGTATGTAAAGATTTATATATAGCAATAATTTAGATACCTTCCATCGGAGATCTTAAATTTGAGTTGCTTTCTATCACCATACATAGTACCAACTGACCTGACATTTAAACGTTCATCCTCCACAACACCCAAGACATCTACAATCATACATATACATTTTAGCACATATTTTTTTTATTTAAATCAAATTAAAAAAAATTAAAATTTTGAAAAGATGCATGGTATATATATATACCATAAGCAAATCCGGGCATTGAGTACTTTTGACTTCCACATTCGCCTTGTAATGTCACAGATGCTAAATTAGAAAGCTCGTCCAGGGTCACGAACTCAAACTTGTTCATTGGGATCAAAGGATCATCTTCTTCAACAGGTTCCACTATGGTATCTTCCGTAAAAGTAATTGTCATCTTTGAGGACACAGGCCTTAGCCTTGCAGTGGCGTCATAGACCTCAAAGGTTGCAATGATATAGATGGAACCTTCTTTTATATATTTTTCAACTTTCTTCCATTTGGAGGCATTTACGAAAGCATGAATGTGGTAATTCTAAAAGATTTGGTAAAATCAGAAATACGTGAAATAAGTGGTTATGTCATAATATGTGGGATCTCACTATACAATGAAAACTTACGTCATCGTCAATGACAAAGAGATTGTATCCTTTGCATACTGAAGTTTCATTATTTTTTGCTGTCCACATCCGGGTAACTCGTACTTTAATTTTCCAGTCGGTAGTTGAGTTGTCCAAAATTTCTAACCTGTCATAAGATTCGGTAACCATGCCTGTATTCGTATACTAACAAATTAGTAGATGTATTAAGAATATATTACAAAAGATGTAATCAGCTACAGTACCCGTATGAGGAGAAGTACCTGTTAACAAAAAATTGAGTCAATGGGTGGATGGCTTGTATCAAACCAAGTAATGCATAAGGAGTTATATAGTTGTCTTGGCGATAATATTTCACAAATATGAAAATAGGTTAAAAATCAACCCCCAATGCCTGACTTAATTGTTGAAATCATACTGGTGTGAACAAAAAATTAATTTTGAACAATATTTTTACTTTAAGCGGGATATCTCAGCATTTACATCATCAGCTAGATGACAAATATTTTATTTTTAAATTTGTTACTGATTTGATTTTCTGTTTTTGAAAAACATATGAGAATCTTTTCCTTTAAAACATAGTATCTAATTTTGTTGGAATATATATATAAATCATGAACTAATCTTTCTCTCAGTATCAATCAAAATCAATAAAATTTGATTTGTTAAATATGTAATACCGATTACTTTGATAGTCATTGTATAAATCAAACTATTTGATGTAAAAATTGACAGTGTAAAGAAAAATATTTTAGTTTTTTATTTTGTTACTGATTCTGTTTTTGAAAAATATAAAGGAATATTTTCCTATAAAACGTATCTATTTTCATTGGAGTATATATAAATTATGAACTAATTATTTTGCTGTCAGTATCAATCAAAATCAATAAAATTTGATTTCTTAAATCTGTAAAGCGTCAAAATCAAACTATTTTAAAGAAGGTATAAAATAAAATACTGTAAAAAAGGAGTAACAACATTATCACAACTGAATATAGGGGGAAGTACTGACAGTCAATCAACATTAAATTAAAACGGGTCAGGAAAATTGGGTTTTGGGTCATAATAATATAAAATCCAAATTTGCCATGAACCTGCAAATGGATCCCGAACCTGTGATATTATTCTATAAATGGGTCATGGATATTTACCGAGCCTAATCTGGATCCCGAAGCTGAGGAAAGGGTTATTCAACAATTTATAATATATAGATATAGATATAATGTAAGTAATACTCCCTCCGTCCCACCAGGATCTTTACATCTCTGGTGGGCACGGAGACCAATATATAAATCTATATCTATATATTATAAATTGCTGGATAACACTTTCCTAAGGTTTGGTATCCATATTTTGGTTCAGATATGATTTTTAACTTGAATTTGACCCACTGGACTATCCATTTTTAGGTTTGGTATCCATATTAGATTTATAAAATATCCATGTACTTATTATGACCCATTTTAAATATAGAAACTTTGCCATACAATTTTAAATATGAATTGTGTTACTTATGGTAAGTTTTTTTTTTTGACAACCACTTATGGTAAGTTCTTAATACAAATTTGAAGTAGAGTTTAAATTTTAATAGATCTATTTATAGAAATAATCTCATAAAATATATAACATAAAAATAACATATGTAACGAAAGTAGTTCTTAAATAAATTTATTATAATATGTAGATGTCATACACTTATTATATAGATAATTTAATCTTTCATAATCATATTATTCAATTTGAATTATAATTTATTTATTTATTTTATTAAATAATTTTTGAGATCCCGTGTGCAAAGCACGGGCTATAAACTAGTATATATAAGTAGGTAAAGTAATGAAAAGTGATGAAAAGTGGTTAAAGTAGTGGGACCTATCAATATTTAATAATAGATTTGAGAGAGTGGATGAAGTCAGTGGGTGTAATAGTGTTTTATATTATTAAAAATTTACTATTTTTGGAATGTAAAGAAATGGATGGGACGACCCAAAATAGTAACTGTAAAGAAATGGATGTGACAGAGGGAGTACT
The DNA here is from genome assembly GCF_009905375.1 of Apium graveolens. NCBI lineage: Eukaryota > Viridiplantae > Streptophyta > Magnoliopsida > Apiales > Apiaceae > Apium > Apium graveolens. The sequence goes on along the minus strand of NC_133657.1, from coordinate 200,040,886 downwards.
GTTTTATATATGCATAAAGAAGTACAAAAAGTCCGGGCCCGAAAATCTGGCCCGGCCCGATCCGATCAAAGCCCCGGTCAAGCCCGGCCCGGTCAAAGCCCGGTCCGATCCCGACCCGGACTTTTGGCCTCGACGGGTCCTATATTTTTGGGCAAAGTCCGGCCCGGTTAAAAGCTCGGGCTTCGGCCTGGCCCGGCCCGATTAAAAACCCGAAAAACCCGGTCAAAGTCAAAGCGAAAAGTTCGGTCCGGTTAAATCCCGGGCTTTTTATGACCCGGTCAAAACCCGGCCCGGTGATCATTTTGTGCATCTCTATATATATATGCACAATTAATTTCTTACATGGAAGCCGATGGAAATTTACAACTATATGCAAGAGGGGATGACGGCATAAATGAACATACTTGATTGGTTGGTTGTCCCTGTTGCCATCATAATTTCAATTTGTAAAAAATGCTGAAGCTTCGGTTCCAATCCATTCTTTTTTCTCTCCTGTGCATACTTCATTTTTGTGAGGTTGAAAGTAAAAGTTGACTGTTCTTCATTTTAAATAAATGAGAACGCTAAAGTTGACCAGTGACAAATAGCTGCCAGGAGACCCTCTCATATCCACGCAATATAAATATCATTCTAATCCAATTTTGCAGGCACATTTCTGATGGATCACCGTATGCATATAGTTTGCAGGCTGTAGCATGTTAGCCCAATGATTATTTCTTAATTTTCACTGTTCTTATTTTTTTGAGAGAATTATATTTGGCATTCCTTAAATTTGATCAAAATTTTATCTATTTTCGTAAATTACAGTTCTTATTCTCCTACTTTCAAATCCTATTCAACATGCACCCTTTTTTACCTAATTATTTAGCCTTAATTGTTGTCTGCTTCAATATATTTCATCTTTTTTCTTCAATAATAAATTATATATATTGTTGAAGACAATAGTTTGAACAAAAAAAAATGACAAAATTTAGCAAAAATAGTGCAACTTGTATCAGATTTCAAAGAAGTGAGATGCAAATTGCATTTTTTTAAATTAGATATAAAAAATTAATTTTTGGCCAAATTTAAAGAGTGAAAAATACAATTCTCTAAATTTTATACTTTTAATTCATTTAACTCTACAATTTTTTTTTTCTTTTTAAAACTTCTTCTAATTTTTGGGGTGATGGACAAATTTAGCCTATTTTTACACAAAATTGACAAAAATAACCAAATTCTGAAAAATTGGCCAATTTTGGCCGATGGGATACCCAACTGTCAGTGGCCCAACTGGCAGTGGAGTATCCCATATATGAAATACCCAACTGCCAGTGGAGTATTTTATACAAATTGGGATACCCAACTGTCAGTGGAGTATTCAATCGGCCAAAATTGGCCACTTTTTTCAGAATGACTATTTTTGTTAAATTTTTTCAAAAATCAGCTATTTTTGTCATTTTTTCAATTTTTGTGAGGTTGAAAGTAAAAGTTGACTGTTCTTCATTTTAAATAAATGAGAACGCTAAAGTTGACGAGTGACAAATAGGTGCATCATTCTACCTATCATTATTCTATAAATGAAAGCGCTAATTTTTCTTACCAGGAGTTGAAATAATGGCTGCTTCCACCTATCATTCTTCTTACCAGTTTTTTCAGATCTAAGCATCTTCTACCTATTTTTCTTACCAGGAGTTGAAATAATGGCTGCTTCCACAAGTTATAATAAAATCTCATCATCTTCAACTTCACCTCCTACTCTATGGGATGTTTTCTTGAGCTTTAGAGGTACAGATACAAGATATACATTTACTGATCATCTTTACAAAGCCTTGGATCGCACCGGAATTCGAACATTTATGGATAATCCTGAGCTACGTAGCGGAGAAGTGATCTCAGATTCTTTGATCCAAGCTATTACTGAATCCAAGACTTGCATTGTTGTCCTATCGGAAAACTATGCTTCTTCACCTTGGTGCCTCGACGAACTCGCAGAGATCCTCAATTGTTACAAAACAATGAATAGATTGGTTATTCCTGTGTTTTATAACATTCATCCATCGGTCGTGCGACACCAAATTGGGAGCTTTAAAGAAGCTTTTGATAAACATCAAACTCGTTTTGAAATGGAGAAAGTGAACAGATGGCGACTTACACTGAGTGAAGTTGCCCACTTTTCAGGATATGATATATCTCAAAACAGGTCAAAACTTGTATATTGTCTTTTCGTTGATTACTGTTTTTTTCTTGATGAGACACAATCACACAATAATATGCCTACTTAACTAAAGTTGTTTTTAAACTTTTTTTTTTAAAAAAATGTTCAGGCAAACAAGCCCTGAATCATGGACGTGTTCTACACTTCGTACAAAATTTTGTTATAGTAATAACTAACAACATATTTTAATTAAAAAATTTAAGGTTCATCCTTATATTTGCACTGTGTGTGTAAGGGACTGTTTATCTAACACCAGGATGTCAGATCTATATTTCAAGTTCCAAGATTCAACTTTTTTTTTTATGGTTCCCCCATAATTTTCCGCGGAACAGCGGAAAGGAGAAATTCCGTTTCGTGAAAAAGTATAGCGAAATCATAAAAAAAAGCTTCATTCTGGCCCTTGTAATACAGATCTAATGGTTCCGGAGCAATGTGATAGATAAGCGAGGAACAAAACCCACTGTTCATCAATCAAGATTGTTTGTTAACACGCCTTTCATTAAATTTCTGAATCACTCTCTTTAAATTTTTCCTTGAGTTGTTATTCTCTCCTTCACCACTAACTTTTAATCTTGTATGCATCATGGTGTACTTAATCAAGATTTCCCACTCATTTTTAATAACTATGTGCAACTGCATTGCAGGTCTCAAGCTGAGATTATCGATGAAGTTGTTGATAGGGTTTTACAGGTAATTAATCCCAAAACTTTGAATGTTGCAAAATATCCGGTGGGGTTGGATTCTCGCGTTAAAAGTGTAACAACATTGTTTAACAGTGACACAAAAGGTGTGACTAGGATTGGTATACATGGCATGGGTGGAGTTGGTAAAACAACTCTGGCCAAAGCTTTGTATAATCAACACTATCGACGATTTCAGGGTAGCAGCTTCCTAGCAAATGTTAGGGAGGTTTCAGAGATGACAAATGGCCTAGTATCTTTACAACGGCAACTTATTGCAGATGTTCTTGAACGTAACATTAACATTTGCAATGTAGACCAAGGAATTGAATTGATAAGAGCTAGAATTTGTTCGAAAAAAGTCCTTATTGTTATTGATGATTTAGACAACCCAGAGCCACTAAGATATATAGAAGGATCATTTGCTTCGGGGAGCATGGTTATAGTAACAACAAGAAATGAAGATCTACTGGATTCAATAAAAGTAAAAGCAAAATACATGGTAGATAAGATGGGTGAAGATGAGTCACGCCAACTTCTCACCCAACATGCATTCGGAGATAATAAAATACCGGAAGCATTCATCGAATTGTCCAAAGTTATCCTAGAACATGCCGGAGGGCTTCCGTTGGCTCTTCAGGTTTTTGGTTCTACTTTGCTTAACCAATCCGAGGAAGGATGGAGATGGTTTATCAACAAATTGAAGCGAGTTCCCATTGAAGATGTTGAGAAAAAACTTATGATTAGCTTTGATGCTTTGAAATCGATTGATCCTATGCTGCAAGATATTTTTCTAGATATTTCTTGTTTTTACATTGGATGGCCGAAAGAAGAGGCTATTAGAATAATGGAAACTTGCTACACGTTCGTCAATTGTAATATTGACATTCTGAAGAAAAGATGTCTAATAATAATCACTGAAAAAAATGAGTTGGAAATGCATGATTTGATTCGGAATATGGGAAGGGGTATTACGCATAACAACTCTCCTGATGAGCCTGGGAAGCATAGTAGATTGTGGAAGTTAAACGATATACATAGAGTGTTAAAGAAGGACAAGGTAATATTAAGATATATACATATATCTACAATATTGGTGTTACATTCATTCTTCTTTGTATGTATTACTCATAACTATTCATTCCTACCAATGTATGAAACAAAATGGACATCAGCTTTTCATATTAATATATATATAAACTTTCATCTGTGTCAGGGAACAGAAGCAATTCAAGGTATCATCTCTAACTATGCTGACAAGGTTTTGGAGGATGCACCTGAGGTATCATTCTCTGCGGAAGCTTTTAAAAGGATGAGTAAACTTAGATTTCTATACCTCAATAAGGTAACTCTCACAGGAAGCTTTGAGAAGACATTTGAAGATTTGAGGTGGTTCTGTTGGAAGCATTGTCCTCTAAAATGTTTACCTTCTGAATTTTTTGCACAAAAACTTGTTATCCTTGAGTTGCCTCATAGCAAATTAACAATGTGGAAGCTAAACAAGGTAGGTATTACGAGTAAGTTGGTTATATATTTATATATGATAATTTATATAGATAAAAAGAGTATGATTTGCCTTTCACAATTTTCATTTATACAGGTTTCTCCTGTTTTTGAAAATTTAAAGGCTCTGAACATGTCAGAATCGCAAAAGTTAACCACAACACCGGACTTCACTAAACTGCCCTCTCTTGAAACTATAAATTTTAAGGGCTGTGGAAGCTTGAAGGAGGTTCACAAATCAGTAGGAAGTTTGGCGAGGCTTGTTTCCTTGAATCTGGAGGGTTGTAGAAATCTAAGAAGACTTCCGGACAGTGTCTGCACCTTGAGAGCATTGAAAGTTCTTAATATTGGTGGTTGCAGCAGGATAAAACCATTGCCTACAGATATGGGGAACATTGAATCCCTAGAAGTGTTCGTTGCGGGGGAACTAATTCTTGGGAAATTACCTGAGTCGATCGGACGTCTAAGTAATCTTGTTTATATGAGTTTAAGTCAGAACAAGAACCTTAAAACTCTTCCAGATATAAGTGGCCTTCCAAACATTGCGAGTCTTAATTTACGAGGTTGTACATCTATGAAAAGATTACCAGATCTGTCAAATTTGAAACAGTTAGAGAGTTTGGACCTTGAAGATTGCCGTACTTTGACATTTATTCAGGGCTTAGAGGAACTCAATTCTTTGAAATATATTAATCTTGATAATTGTCGTCACCTTTTGTCCGTCACAGCACTTCCTCCTATGCTGCAAACCTTATGGGCAAACGATTGTCGTCGTCTGTTGTCTATGCCAGAACTTCCTCCTAATCTGAAAGAGTTATATGCAAACGGTTGTCGTTGTCTGTTGTCCATGCCAGAACTTCCTCCTAATCTGAAAGAGTTATATGCATCTGGTTGTGTGTCTATGGAAAGTTTACCAGATCTATCCAATTTGCAACGGTTGAAGAGATTGAACCTTGAGAGCTGTAGTGCTTTGACAGATATTATAGGCTTAGAGGAACTTGTTTCTTTAAAGGACTTAACTTTGACAGGCTGCAACTCATCTCTTTTGGCCAACACTTTGACAAGGACTACTCTTCAGGTTTGTCCTTTAAAGGTTTAAAGGACTTAACTTTGCGATTAGTAGATTTTAAATGCAACAATCTTAAATTTCTTATGATATGTGTGATTAGTTGATTTTAAAGTAGAGTAAAACTTCAAAATTAAATTATTATAGATATATTATCAAATTATTTGGTGTATAGTACGGTAAATTTAATTATTTTTTAAAAACCACTATTTAATTTACAAAAATATTAAGCTTATTAAATTGTTACTAATATGTATTTTGCAATCATGCAGTTTTTTTTTATGTCAAATTATAACATTCCAAAAATATGTATTATATATAATTATGCATATTTTTGAATCATTTTATGTTATATTTTTATTTGTCGATATTTCATATTTTTTATACAATTATTTTTCTTGGCGGTTTTCGTATAAATATCAATTTATACTAATTCAACTATTTAATACTTGCAACAGATGTTGTCCAGAAGTACAAGGCGTGTCAAAATTGCATTACCGCCGAAACAATATCCGGATTGGATCAGTGAAATAAGTAAAACAGAGGCGTCTTCATATGATCGCACGGGCTTTTATGCTGGACTTGGTGGCATTGGGATGATCTTTTCTGCTAGACTTGGTGCTATTTTAAGCGTTGAGAATTCTGTTATCATAAGCACGAACAAGAGTGCTTTTTTTCACGGCTATGATACACATTTGGTGGTATATGGTAATAGTATGAGACAGTGATTTCTACTGGACGGCACCAGTGGCACCAAAGAAGCTACCCGAAAACAGGTAACGAAGAACTGAAATTATTTATGTATACCTTTTTACGTGTTGCAGAACACTTGATCTCACGAGGACAACGCACTCTATACTTTATTTCTTATAAACATGTTCTAATTTGAATTAGTCATTTCAGGTATCAAAGATTCAACAGCAAGGTTGCGAAAGGGGAGTTCTTTTCTCGAAGCTTGCTGTGGCGTGTGAAGTTAGTGAGCATTTTGGTTGATTTTTTTTTTTTTGTTTTATTCTGGTTATTTTTTTTCAGATTGAAATTCTTCTTGCTTCTTTAGTACGGTATATGCTTGGAGTTTTATAAATTGTAAATGCTAAAGAACATGTTCCAATGATCTAAGACATTTTTCGAGTTTGTATTTGTAATATACATGGATATGGGTAATTTGTTAAATTACATAAGCGATTATTTGCTTAGCTCGTTTATTTGTTTAATCCTGACTGTGTTTTTTTCGATGGGAGTTTTGTTCCTATTGAAATTAAGTTGTAATTTTGGTTGATGCAATTTAACAAAAGCATTTTGTCAAAAAAAATACCATCGCAGTACAATGTCTTATAAATTCAACAAATTTTACATACCAACCAATTATTGCTCTAATATTGTCAATCCTTAAACATAGTCTATCTGGTCAGACTTGCTCTATCGCCTTCATCGGCTCTATATCTGTTGACTAAGCACTTAACGCTTTTGTAGGAATGAATGGAAAATCCTTAATAACAAAACCTTAATAGCGTCATCGCAGGAGGACAATGAGCAATGGAGTACTATGAAACAACCCATTTGAAATATTTACAATGCAGCCAGCAAGAATAGCAAGCACAATATACTTTTCCCGTGAATATCATTTGGGTGATTTTTAAAATGCTTTTAAAAATCTGGTACCTGGTATGTAGTATTTAACTTTGAGAATTGAGGTCCAGCAAATCATTTATACTATATATAAGGTAAACTATTCCGGACCTGCATATTTCCTGAAGAATTACAACACCAAACAACAATCTGGTGCCAAGACCAGAAATCAGCCCAAAAGCAGCGGAACACAGTCAAAGGACCATAAATAAAAGGGAGGTGCACTGTGCCATTGTTGCTTCTCTGGTATATCTTGCCAAGGCTCCATTGTTGCTTGTCATGCCGGGCTCACCCCCAATATTGTTTGAATGCTTCCATCCCTCACAAATTTATTTTCTTTCAAGATTTCGTTATTTGTTGTTGGCGGAGCGCGGCCGCTTTCTTCTTTTGTTTTTTCAGAGCCATTTCTATGCCTTCTCACCTCTTTGACCACCTATTCGCCAAGATAACATTTTTTAATCAATGCTTCAATTTTATCCTTTAGTTGACAGCATTCATGAGTGTTATGCCCCGAGGATTCATCGAATTCGCAGTACTTCTTTTTATTCTTACTCTGTTGAGACGACAGAGCCACCGGTTTTCCGAAAAGCCCCTTATTTTTATTCACTACGAAGATGTGCTCAATCAAAGCCGCCAAGGGGGTGTACCCACTGGTTCTGCTGTCATAACTCGAGGGGGGACTCCACTCTCTCCGCACAGATGCAGTGTTCACCCGATTCGGGTTTCGGCTATCCCTTCGGTATCTAGGGTTTGGGGATCTGTCTCTCTTCCTTTTATTACTTTTCTGGCTCGTTTGAGAGACGGGACGGACCTCTGCCAGAGATTCCTCTACATCTTTAAAAGACTCCGCTTGAGCCCAGATATCTGCCATAGTAGCCGGATCTTTCCCCTAGGGCTGTCAAAAAAATTCGAAAAATTGGATATTCGTCCGAAAAATTCGCATTCGTATCCGAAATAAAGCGGATATTATCTGTATCTGAAACAAATCGGATATTATCCGTATTCAAATTCGACGATTGAGGATACGGAAATGAAAATAGGCATATTTGTATCCGATAATATCCCAATCCCAATAAATATATTATATTTAAATATTTATATATAATTTAAAATTTATTATATTAAATTTGTAGTGTGTGTATATGTATATAAATATACAGACACACACACATATATAAATAGGGTAGCACTCCATGGAATACCTTTTTATATAGAGAATCGTGGAGAACCATTATTTAAAAAATATAAAATATGTATTTTATTTTATTTTATTTTATTTTTCATCATGTGTAGTTATATATTTTAATTATCAAGTTAAAAATCGAAGTTACACAATTTTTGTATTTAAAAATCATTGAAATTAATGAAAAAGTTTAAATTGGTTCTATAGTAGAATCACATGAAAATCACACTTATTAAAAATTATTTCAAAGTAGAATCAAATTTAAAATTAAGTAATTTTATCTAATTTTAATTGTTAATTTTTTTATTATATTCAAATATAATTATTATTCTAGATTAGCATCGAATTTTATATTTTTTGAAATAAAATTTTATAATTTGTGATGTGATTTTATAATAAAATCAATGGTTCTCCACGGAGTAAAGGCCTATATAAATATTATATTTATACATATTTTATATAATTGTAAAAATAGTGTTGACATATATTAAAAAATCATTTGAGTTCAACAATTTAAAGATAACAAATATATTGAAAAGATAAATAAAAATAATTTTTGAATAAATTAAAATAGGAAATCGCTTTAAATCTTATTTTAATTTTTAAAAATGAAATTTTAATTTTTACTGTATTTTTTTCATTTTTTTTGAATTTTTAATATAAAAATAAAAAATCTGATTGAAAATCAGATTTTGATCCGGATATTATCCGTATCCGGATAGTATCCGTCAGATCCGGATTCAGATATTATTCTTTAAATATTTCTGAATTCGGATACGGATAAGGATATGAATTTTCAAATTCGGATCGGGATACGGATATAGACAGATCCGCATCCGAATTATCCATTTTACAGCCCTACTTTCCCCTGTAGATGCTTCCAGAAATCTGAACCAACTCTTAATCCGGCTATCAAGAAACTTTTCCGAGCTCCGTCTGAGGCACCCCTAACTCTGGTAGACTCGGCGTTGAACCTTTTAAAATAAGATGTTAAGCTCTCATTCTCGTGTAGTTTGACGTTGGCCGAAGCCGTGACGGACGACGCATATCTTACGGCTGCTTAGGACTTTATCAGAAATAAAGTTTTCATCTGATCTCACGACGTGATCACCCCAGGTCCAAACTTCTGAAACCATTGCTGAGCACTTTCTCTATAGGTTGCGACCAATAGTTTGCACCTGGCCAAGTCTGGAACTTGATACACATCCATCTCTATATTAAAACGTCCCAAAAATTATACCAAATCTGAACTTCCATGGAATCGCAAGTCACTAGTCGTGTTGTGATATCCAGCCGGTAATTGGGCTTCTCTCACTGCTTTAGAGAATGGCGAATGGATCTCTGTCATCGTTGTTACTCTTCCTCTCTCCAAGTGACCGAGTAACGTTTTCAAATCATCTATATTGAAAGTCCCAATTCTTGGGATGGTTTGTACATTAAGCGACAGATTATGAGGTTGAGGTGGAGGCGGAGCCGGAGCCGCTTGGTTTCCGTCTTGGATTGTTGGTTGTTGATTGACATCTTGAACATTCATCTGACCTTCTCTTGGTGCTATTGGTGTCTCCTGATTGTGACCCCAAGTACCGTCCTGCCTTAGGTCATCCCCCTGAGAGGTTCCTCGATTGTATGTCAACATATCCCCTCGGTTAGCATACCTCGTCTGGTTGCTTATTATATTCCGATCCTGGGAATCCCTGTAATGATTATAGTTTGTGCGACGGTTCCCACCCAAGTACCTACGAGACCTCCGCCTCTTCCGCGCCGCGGAAATCCTCTCCAGCGATCCCTTCCATACTCTCGGCCATACCTATTCATCGACCCCCGAGGAGGAGCTCTCTCTCTCATGGTCGCGGTGCAGCTCCCGATCCTCGGAAGGATTTAGGGGCACACATGTTGAACCACAGGGCGTCGAATCATCTCGGACGGTGTCCTTCTGCCATTCTAGAAGTAACATCCTCAAATCATCATCTCCCAAGTGAATTCCCAAGAGATCTTTCAGAGCGGCAAACCCTCTTTGTTCACTTGGTTGTAAAGTTTCAGCCTGGCGTTGCTCCTCCACAGTTCGCCCAGATCGATGCGGGTGAACCGTCACCCGATTATTCATCTGCGACATCTCTCTCCCATCGGTGTCTTCATAAACAAGCTCAACGATCGGGGTTGTGTCATTGGAATTGTTCAACCGACGCGGGGTGATTGGCACATGTCCGCCTTCGGTTTGGTCACGTCTGACGGGAGCATCTCTCTACCGTAGGGGCTTTGCCAGATGCGTGAACAGGGAGATTTTGACGGAGTCCCCTCCTGGTTTTGCGTCGCTCCACCGTGCTCAACCTTGAATCGAATCCGTTCAGAGCGTCTCCCATACGGTATAGCTGTTCTAGCAGATCAGCAATGCTAATCAAAACTGGTGGCTGACCCCCAACGTCTGGAGTTGGCCGGTTCATGGTAGTAAGAACATAAGGTTCGTGATGATCATAGTCATGATCAGAACCTTCCTCAGAGTTCTCTCCATCATAAGAACTCCCCTCACGATATTGAGACATCTTCCCTCCTAGATATAGATCTTGAATACCCCTCCTTCTAGCGCCAATTTATTGACGAAGGAATTTAGTAACAACAAAGTTTGAGGTTCGTAGCCGAAAATAAAATCTGTGACGGTGGTTCTTCGTCGGAGAATGTGAACAGTGTTTAGTGGTTATGTTTATGATGGCTGAGATTGCTTAGGGCTACTGGTGGCTCCTTTGCACTCTCAACTTCTAACCCTTACAATTTGCCTATGTATCCATATTTATAGGGAATCAAGCCAACATAGTTTTTGGGGAACAAGAAATCTAATGGGCTTAAATCTCTTGTCCCGAGACCTAGTAGAAAACCTACTGAAAACCGTCTTCTACTAGTTTTAGGAACGTCCGTAGATGAGGTCCAACCACAAAGGCACAAGGCTCGTCCACGACTTCAAGACTTCGCGGATAAGGCATCTCCCTGGCCAAGGATAACCTTCCGCTACCAGCTGTTTCTCTAGCTCGTGGACGCGGGTATAGCCGTGGTTCACCCCAAATGTTGGACGCATCCTTGTCCCCGGATAAGGAGCCCCTACCAGATTGCAGGAGAAGTGATCCCAATTTTTTGGGTGCAAAGTGCAGGATACTCCGAAGTCTTCCAACGACGACACCCATTGACAACAAAGACAGAACTCCCAAAGCACACACCAGAGTTTACTCCACATCCCCAATGAGGATACTCATTTACCTCAGGAGGAGGCTTTCTGTCCAGGTATACTCCTGGAGGTCTTTGACCGCGGACACCACCTTCATGTGGTTGCATGATAGAAATGAGTTTTTTAATAGAGTACCTGCAACAAATACATTAGTAATAATCTCCCTTCTTCCCTTTTGATGCATCCAAAGAATCCGTCCAAATAACCATGTTGAAGTCTCATCCGGACCATCTTTCTTACTTAGGGCGCGCCCTAATACCTAAGGTTGTTCACGAACCGAGCCGAGTCGAGTTTTGATGTAAACGAGCCGAGCTTTCATTTTTTTCTGAGGAACCGAGTAGAACCGAACTTTCTTATCGAACAAAAATATGTGTTCGAGCTCGATCTCGTTAATTAACGAGCCGAACACGAGCTTGTTCGCGAACAAATACGAGTCGCGCGGAGCTCAAGTCATAACCGAGCAGCTCGTTAACAAATTAAATTAATCAAACTTTTTTGACCCACATCAACTAATTGAAGCCCAGCCTTGATTTAAGCCCAACCCAAATTATCAAAAAAACCTAAACCTAAATCATGTTTGTTTCTCTCAGTCCTATCTCTTTGGCTCCCCGCCTCTCTCGTCATCATTTTCATTACTTCCTCCTACCGAGACTTTAGATTACAATCAAATACACACACAAACATAATTAGACACCACGTATTGAATACACACAAACACAATTTGACACCCAATACAAACAATTGTATCAAAAAGTGTCTTCAAATTCGGGGGTTCATCAAGAAGTGTATGTAGATGGGTTGTTATTTAAAGATATTGACTTGATAGGGTGTGTTTTTAGTTCCGACGATTTGGTTGAAATGGATGGAAGTGTATGGAAGTTTGTTTTTGAAGATTCTAATGTGGTTCCCATCTCTCTATTTGTCTGTATATCTAAGTATCTATCTGAATTATTATTCTGAATGGTTATTTCTTGTAAAAATATTCTGAATTTTTTGTATTTTTTTCGAGATTTATCGAGCCAAGCTCGAGTTGAACGAATCTGAGCCGAGTTCGAGCCGAACATACAAAAAACTCGGCTCGAGCTCATTTTTTTAACGAACATATTTTGATGTTTAAGATCGAACTCGAATTCTTAACGAACCGAGCTCTTACCGAGTCAAGCTCGAGCTTGTTCACGAACAGCTCGGTTCGTGAACAACCCTACTAACACCTTTCACAGGTTAGGGCCAGCTCAGAGAATTACTTCAAGTTCCTTCTTCAACAATAAGGCGTGCCTCCTTTATCTTATGAAGGCGCGCCTTCATCTTTCAAGACATTAATCAATAGCTTCTTATACACGTAAGGGCGTACCTACATGCATTTTCAGCGCGCGCCTACTTCCTTCCTAGCAAAAAGTTTTACCTCATCTTTTCAATTATGCCCAATTAACCCGGTTTTGATCCGAATAATATTTATATACCAAATTTTGGGTATAACAAGAACTATAAAAAAATAAAAGTAAAATTAAATTTAATAAAACCATAAAATATGCAGAAATATAAGATAACAAAAAAGCCAAGTACAATGCTCTGTTTTGAGAAATAAGTGGGAATGAGAGAAATGTTGTGTCTATTGCACGTGTTAGCTTGGTGTAATAGTTACTGTTACTTAGAAATCTATTAGAGCTCGGTCTTAGTTTATAACCCGATTACGGTGTATAGTGCTATCTATAATAATAATCAATATTATCCTTGAAATTTTGATTCTTGTGAATTAAACTTTCAAAAGTTAATAAAATCTATTTGATCGAACAAACTTATCTTACTCTGGTATTAATCTGACCCCACTTTCCTGCTCTTGTCTTATACTCTAACTTCACTCCATGTGTATATTACCCTTGGAGGTATCCCTTATATCTCATTATATCTCAAACTTGAGTTTCTACAGAGACGTTGACTATATTATTGATCATCTTCTACTTAATCATCTTCATTTGAATTCATGGCTTCCACAAGTTATAATCAAGCCCCATCATCTTCTACTCCAACTTCACCTCCTACATTCTGGGATGTTTTCTTGAGCTTCAGAGGTAAAGATACAAGATATACATTTACTGATCATATGTACAAAGCCTTACATCGCACTGGCATTCGATCGTTTAAGGATGACCCTGAGCTACGCAGCGGAGAAGTAATCTCAGATTCATTGATCCAAGCTATTACTGAATCAAAGACTTACATTGTTGTCCTCTCGGAAAACTATGCTTCTTCATCATGGTGCCTTGACGAGCTGGTAGAGATCCTCCGTAGTTACAAGATAATGAACAGATTGGTTGTTCCTGTATTTTACTACATTGATCCATTTGTTGTTAGACACCAGATTGAGAGGTTTAAAGAAGCTTTTGATAAACATCAAACTCGTCATGATGTGGAGAAAGTGAACAGTTGGCGCCTTGCATTAAATGAAGTGGCAGCCTTTTCAGGATACCATATATATAAAGACAGGTAAGAAAAACATTGATATTGTCTTTTGTTGTCAACTGAGATTGGATCAAAACAGGGACCTTTTTAAATAACTTTTTTAACGAGTTCTAAGTCGATAAAAGTAGCAAACTTAACTTTAACCGATGAATTTACGTGTTTTCTGCATACAAGTTTGTACTCTTTGTAATCTCTAATTAGTTCATGAAAATGAGGAATGTAGAAATGACTATGTTAAAGTATTGTACTATGTTAAATTATTACACCGTCTATTCTTATATATATTCATATACTGTCATCAGGTTGGCAATAAAACACACTTTATATAATTTTCTGAACAACTATCGAAAGAAAAAACTCCATAGGTCATTACATTCTATGATTTAAATGATTACGTTGCAGGTCTGAAGCTGATATTGTCGATGAAGTCGTTGAAAGGGTTCTATTGGAGATAAATCCAGTAACTTTAAATGTTGCCAAATATCCAGTTGGGTTGCATACTCGTGTTGAAGGCGTAACAGCATTGTTCAACAGTGATGTAGAAGCTGTCACTAGGATTGGTATACATGGCATGGGTGGAGTTGGCAAAACAACTCTTGCCAAAGCTGTGTATAATCAAAACTATCGACGATTTCAGGGAAGTTGCTTTCTAGCAAATGTTAGGGAGGTTTCAGGAATGAGAAACGGCCTTGTATCTTTGCAGCAGCAACTTATTGCTGATGTTCACGTAACAATGTTAACATTGGTAATGTTGACCAAGGAATTGAGTTGATACGAGCTAGAATTTGTTCAAGAAAAGTTCTTATTGTTATTGATGATTTAGATGACCCGAAACCACTAAAATATTTACAAGGATCATTTGCTTTGGGGAGCATGGTCATAATAACTACGAGAAATGAAGATTTGTTGGATAGAATTGAAGTAAAAGCAAAATACAAGGTAAATCAAATGGATAAAGAGGAGTCGCACCTACTTTTTACCCAACATGCATTTGGTGAAGGTAAATTACCACACACATTCACCGAATTGTCCACAGAAATTCTAAAACATGCTGGAGGGCTTCCATTAGCTCTTCAGGTTTTTGGCTCGACTTTGCTTAACGAATCCAAGGACGGATGGAAGTGGTTCATAGACAAATTGAAGCAAGCGCCCATGGACGATGTCGAGAAAAACCTTATGATCAGCTTTGATGCATTGAAATCGGTTGACCCTAATCTGCAAGATATTTTCCTAGATGTTGCTTGTTTCTACATTGGACAGAAGAAAGAAAAGGTTGCTAAAATACTGGAAACTTGTTACACGTTTGCCAATCGTAAAATTGATATTCTACAGAAAAGATGTCTAATAACAATCAGTGATAATGATAAGTTGGGGATGCATGATCTGCTTCGTGATATGGGAAGGAAAATTGTACGCAATAACTCTCCTGATGAACCTGGAAAACACAGTAGATTGTGGGTATCGGAAGATGTAAACTCTGTGTTAAAGAATCACAAGGTAATTTCAACATAGAATTGTGTTCAACTACAAAACTTCTTTGCTCGTTCAACTGAGGTAGTGTTCAGTAAAAAAAAAAGTTAATTACATTATTTGAGTTGTTAAATTGGAATTTTTCTCTAGTATGTATTGTTGAATCTTGATTAATATATAGTCTTTGGTTCAGACGAGATCCACAAAAATGATAAGACTGTGAGGACCAAAGGTTCTATTGAACAAAAATTGCAGGACCGCTACACAATAAAAGTGCAGAACCTCTCTTTGGTTATCATGGTTCTTACATTTTTTTGTTTCTTCGTTGAATCTGAGATCTATAATGATCTACGATTCATGTGACTTATATGATGTAATATCAACCGTCGACCTCTCATTCATTCCTATCAATGAGAGGAATGAGAGGTTCAGTGATCTAATTTGCTCCTAAGACCATAAGCTAACTAACTCCGTACCACTTTTTCTTTCTACCAAGTACTTATTAAACATTGGTCATCAACTTTTCTTCATGGTATATCTGTTAGGGAACAGAAGCAATTCACGGTATCATCTCTGGAAATTTTTACTCCCCACACGAAGTTGGGGAAGTGACATTCAATGCCGAATCATTTAGAATGATGAGTAAATTAAAATTTTTGTACCTGAACAATGTAAATCTCACTGGAAGCTTTGAACAAACATTTGAAGATTTGAGGTGGCTCTGCTGGGAGCGTTGTCCTCTCGAATGTTTACCTTCTGAATTTTACCCGCAAAAACTGGTTGTCCTTGAGTTGCCTTACAGCAACATGAGAACAATGGGGGAGCAAAACATGGTAAGTGCTGAGTATGTTAATCTAGTGTAATTTTCTAACTAAGAATTTGTACGAATATGTATGATTTAAGTTCCCTCAAAATTACAGGTATTTAAAAAGTTAAAGACTCTAGACATGTCACATTCTCCAAATTTGATCACAGCACCCGATTTCACTCTATTACCATGTCTTGAAACTTTAGATCTTCAGGGTTGTACTAATCTAAGAAGTCTTCCAGACAATATTTGTAGCTTGAGAGCATTGGAAGTTCTAATTGTTGATGGCTGCAGTGGACTGGAAGCGTTTCCTACAGAACTGGGAACCATTAAATCCTTAAAAGAGCTCAGAGCGAGGGGTCTAAGTGTTTCAAAATTACCGGATTCGATTGGACGTCTGAGTAATCTTGTTAAGTTGTCTTTAAGAGACAACGTGATCCTTGAAACTCTTCGAGACAGCATTTGCAACCTGAGATCACTGGAAATTCTAGATATTAGAGATTGTGTGAAGCTAAAAGAATTGCCGGATCAACTAGGGATGGTTACACGCTTAAGAAAGCTAAAATTAATGGGGGATACTATGTTGAGAATGCTTCCTGATATTAGTCAGCTCTTAAACATAAAAGATCTTATTATTTGTGGTTTTTCTAAGTTGTTGTCAATCTCACTTCCTCCTAATCTGGAAAGTATATTGGCAAGAGATTGTTGTTCTTTAAAAAGGTTACCAGACCTATCCAGTCTGAAACATTTGAAGAGGTTGGACCTTAAAAGTTGTGATACTTTGAAAGAGATTCGGGCTTGGAAGAAGTCACTTCTTTAAAATATCTTTTACTTGAAAATTGTAGGTCTCTGGAAAGATTACCAAATCTATGCAATTTGAAACATTTGAAGATGTTGAACCTTACAAAATGTGAAGCTTTGAAAGAGATTCAAGGCTTAGAACAAGTCACTTCTTTAAAAGATCTTCGCCTTTTCCATTGTAGGTCTTTGGAAATATTACCAAATCTATCCAATTTGAAACACTTGGGGGGATTGTACCCTTCAGGTTGTTCGAGTTCGGAAAAGATGAGAGGCTTGAGTCTTACTGGTTGTAGTAATCTGTTCTTCATTTCAGAACTTCCTCCTAATGTCGAATGGATAGCCGCAATGTTTTGTGAATCTTTAAGAAGAATACAAGACCTATCCCGTTTGAAACATTTGAAGTTGTTGAACCTTACAAAATGTAAAGCTTTGAAAGAGATTAAAGGCTTAGAAGAAATCACTTCTTTAAAAGATCTTTGCCTTACTGATTGTACGTCTTTGGAAAGATTACCAAATCTATCCAATTTGAAACGGTTGGAGAAGTTGGACCTTAGAGATTGTAGGTCTTTGGAAAAATTATCAAATCTATGCAATTTGAAACATTTGAAGATATTGAACCTTGCAAATTGTGAAGCTTTGAAAGAGATTCAAGGCTTGGAAGATGTCACTTGTTTAGAATATCTTTGCCTTTTTGATTGTAGGTCTTTGGAAAGATTACCAAATCTATCAAATTTGAAACACTTGGAGGAATTGGATCTTACAAATTGTAATGGTTTGACAGAGATTATAGGCTTGGAGGGACTTACTTCTTTACGAGATCTTTACTTAACAGGCTGCAACTCATCTCTTCTGACATACAAAGCGTTTGTATGAGGTTAATTGGACTCCTTACTATAAAAGTATCGTTTGTTTGTTAAATTTCAATACAAATGGTAAAGATCTTGCCAATTACATAATACCTATTTTTATTAGCAACCACATATATTGTGCTTTTCTATTTAATTTTATTGTGCTTTGGTTAGTGCTTTGCTTTGGTCAAATTGTAATACATTTAAATGTATTGCTACAAATATTTTCTGGATTATAAGTGCATCATATACTTTGTGCATTATTTAGAATGTAATATGGTTAGACCTGTTGAGAAACTCACTAACAGATATAACAACATAGAGGCAAATGTATAAAGAATTTAACAAGTTTAGGCCAAGACCACAGTTAACAAAACAAAACATGCAGGTAAACAAAATCAGTAACTGAAATAACGAAGAGAGAAAGAAAGATGTACCCGAAACCATAGCTTTCAACAGTGACTGAAATAAAGGTTTACAGATACAAAATGCCAAGAAAATAATCACAGCTGAGTCACCAGGCCTTGCTCGAACAGCTGCTCTTGAAGAGATTATTGCCCCCTACCTGCTGCGTTTGGGATGTGCGCAATATCTCCACCAGGATAAAACAGCTCGGAGTTTATGTTAACAGCAGCAACAAAACCTCCACTTCGACCAGCACCTCAGTCGCCGGAAAATATCAGCACTTCAGGACTTATGGGAGAGAAATGCAGAGAGGTTGAAGAGAAGAGATGAGAATGTAGTGTGTTGTATATATTTATTCATTCAGTTTAGCCTCTATTTATAGGAGAGGAAAAATGAAACTGTCAACACACTTAATGTCTGAATTAAACTGCTTCATTAATAAAAAATAAAAACTGATCAGATTTTAAATTCATTAATGAAAAAAAAATCAAAACTGATCAGCTTTTGAATTTAAATTATTTGTAACAGCTTTTCACATTAACACCCACATTATTATCAGAACTTAAGTTAAGTTCTGATTTAACTCATCAGTACTTAAGTTCTGATTCGACTCATCAGTACTTAAGTTCTGATTCTGATATCAGAACTTGTTAAGTTCTGATTTTATTCATCAGTTCTTAAGTTCTGATTCTAATATCAGAACTTGTTACAGATCAGATTCAATATATTTAGACTACTTAGCCTATTTCAGAACCCAACCCAATAATCCAGTCACCGATAAATAAATTCGAATTAAAATAATTCTCAAATAAATAAAATCCTCGCCCAGGTCGCCTCGCGTATGCGAGACGCCGAGACATTCGCCCAAATCGCCCTTCGACCCGACCCGACCCGGTCCGGTGCGTGGCGTGGCGTGGCGCGCGTGTGTGTGTGTAAGCGCGTGAAGCACACAACAACACAATGGACCATCACACACCTTAGTAGTTGTATACTACTCATGTGGGTAATACCATATAAAGCACACAACCCCCTTTATTTATTTCAATGTGGGACAAACATTCTCAAATTTTCCAAGCTTTTCCAAGCTACTTTCAACTCTCATTTCATATGGATTTCATTAAGAAAATTCTTAAAACCATACATGAAAATTTAAGTTCAAATATCATTGAACAATTTCCAATCATTAGATTTTAGGATTAACATCAAGAACATAATTAAATTAAGCTCTAAAATCCTAATTTTCTAACAATCCCCCACAAATCCATATAGAAATGTGATCAATTTCCCATCATGACTTGTTTTTCAGAGTCGGTACCCTTCCGGGTTTGAACCCTCCTAATTTCTCTACTTCAATGGCTATCGGACTCAGATGGAATGTTTCACCTTGAATCTTAATCCGTTTAGTATAACCATATTCCATAGACGACGACAAGTCAAAGGTTATGGTGCCAATCTACGGCTTTGAGACATTAATGGTCATGTCTCGATCCTGTTCGTCGAATGCTTCAAGGATTAACCCTATCCTCTAATTGCGACCACACAATTACATTCGCTTAGCTGGGCATCTCCAGAGATATACTGCCTCTATCTCGTCAAATGACTTGATCCCATTCAGAGTTTTAACACTCTTGCTTTTCTGGCAGTGTCAGTACCTTCTAGGTTTACAGGGGAAAGACTCAGATACTATGGTATCATCTATGTAGCAAAGGTACTACCAACTCATCCTTACAGCTTGTTATTACCCATTGAATACACTTCGAGGGATCTCCTCTCATGTGTATTGGGTTCCCACTGTTGATGAATTATGATGGGTTGACAATCCCATCCCCAACCTTGACTTAAGGACCACTGCAGGTTCCAGTCCTTTAGTAAGAGGATCAGCTATATTATTCTGAGTTCCTATGAACTCTATAGCTATGATCCTATCAGTCACTAAACCCCTTATAGACTTGAGTCTAACTTGGATGTGTCTCTTAGTTTTAGCATTATGCTTTTTACTGCTAATCTTGTCGATAGTTGTTCGACTATCACAGTGAATAGCAATAGCAGGAAGCGGTCTGCTTACTACAGGTATTGCAGACATAAGTCCATGTAACCATTCAGCCTCCGTCCCTGTGGCATCAAGTGCACACAACTCAGCCTCAAAAGTAGACCGAGTAACAATAGTCTGTCTGCTTGACTTCCAGGATATTGCTCCACCAGCCAAGGTGAACACGTATCAAGTCACTCCATTGGAACCAGACTTCTTAGCTATCCAACTTGCATCACTGTACCCTTCAAGCACACCAGGAAATCTCCTGTAGTGTAAACTAAGGTACATTGTGCCTTTTAGATATCTAAGTACTCTATCAAGAGCATCCCAATGAGTTCTGTTTGGACAGCTTGTATATCTCGCCAATTTAGACACAGAATATGAAATATCTGGTCTAGTACAGTTAGCAAGATACTGCAAGCTCCCAATAATCTGAGAATACCTTAACTGAGACACAGGCACTCCTAAAGTATTCTTGACAAGGGCAACTTTCGAATCATAAGGTGTACTAGCGATTCTACACTGTGAATAACCATATTTCTCAAGTATAGATTTCTCTATATAATGAGATTGAGTCAAGGTTATTCCTTCAGTGGACTGAATCAATTTGATTCCAAGAATCACACTTGCCTCACCCATATCCTTCATTTCAAAATGCCTTTTCAAGAATTCTTTAGTCTCGTTAATAATCTCAATATTGGTTCCAAACAGTAAAATGTCATCCACATATAGGCACAAAATAACACACTCATTACCTTTAACTTTAGTGTAGACACACTTATCACTTTCATTAATCTTATAACTGAAAGGCAATATAGTTTCATCAAACTTTTTATGCCAGTCTCTGGGAGCTTGTTTCAAGCCATAGATGGACTTGATCAACTTACATACTTTCCTTTCATTGCCTGATGCAACAAATCCATCAGGCTGATCCATATAAATCTCTTCCTCAAGTTCACCATGAAGAAAAGCCGTCTTTACATCCATCTGATGGATGATAAGACCATGGACTGAAGCCAATGCTATAAGCATTCGGATTGTTACCATTCTTGCAACCGGAGAGTATGTATCAAAACAATCAATTCCTTCCTTTTGCTTAAAACACTTAGCTACCAGTCTAGCTTTGTACTTATCTATTGAGCCGTCAGGGTTCAACTTCCTTTTAAAGACCCATTTGCACCCAATAGTAGAACACCCAGGAGGGAGATCAACCAACTCCCATGTTCCATTGGAAACAATAGAGTCAATTTCACTCTTGACAGCGCCCTTCCAGTGCCTTGACTCAGAAGAATCCATAGCTTGCCGGAAAGTTAAAGGTTCGTCCTCGATATTGTAAGTGATGAAATCACCTCCAAAATCCTTGACTATTTTTGCACGCTTACTTCTCCTTGGTTCCTCTAATTCCTTAGGAATAGAGCTACTACTAGGTTCCGCCCCCACATTTGTCATCTTTTCCACATGATCAGGAATAGAACTTGATGTGTGAGTAGGATCTTCCTCAGAAGTCGTTTCAGGTATTCCAGTCTTCATAGGGTAGACATCCTCAAAGAATGTTGCAGCTCGAAATTTAACTATCGTGTTTGCCACTATACCATCTATGTCAGATTTTAACACTAAAAATCTCATAGCTGTAGTGGTTTCAAGATAACCCAGAAAGATACAGTCAACAGTCTTTGGACCTAGTTTCTTTCTCTTGTGTTCAGGAACAAGCACCTTAGCAAGGCACCCCCACACACGAAGATACTTAAGACTAGTCATCATGCCTTTCCATAACTCCAAGGGTGTTTTATCCATGTGTTTCAGAGGGACTCTATTCAAAATATGGCAAGCCGTATTTAGAGCCTCTCCCCACATGTATTTAGGCAACCCAGAGTTAATAAGCATACTATTAATCATATCTTTAAATGTTCTGTTCTTTCGCTCAGCAACCCCATTAGACTCAGGTGTGTATGGTGGAGTAACTTCATGAACTATACCATTGTTTGCACAAAATTCATTAAAAGCATTACTCGTATACTCACCACCTCTATCAGATCTCAATCTTTTAAGTAACTTACTAGTTTGTTTTTCTACTTCAGTTTTATATATAATGAATTTACTAAGTGCTTCATCCTTATGTCTAAGTAAATAAACATAACAATATCTACTACTATCATCTATAAAAGTAATGAAGTATCTAAACTGGTCCTTGGTCAACACACCACCAAATTCACAAATATCAGTGTGTACTAAATCTAACAAGTCTGAATCCCTAACAACGTTATGAAAAGGTTTCCTTATCTGTTTAGCAGACACACATACTTGACATTTAGAATTCTTTTCTATGGTATATTTTGGAATCAACTCTAAGTTCATCATGTTCTTAAGAGCACCAAAGTTTAAATGACCTAGTCTAGCATGCCATATATTTGAGGATTCAATACAATTAACAGTAGGAATAACATTATTATTCAAACTTCCCAAAACGGGATCCGCATTAATAACAAATAAACCATTTGACAAGTAACCCTTGCCAAAGAATGTACCAGTGTGAATAAGAACTACTTTATTACACTTGAACGAAATTTCAAAACCACTAGAAACTAAACAGCTTCCACTTATTATATTTCTACGCATGTCGGGAACATGATGCACTCTCGTCGGAGATAGAATACGTCTTGAAGGGAACTTCAGATCCACGTTTCCAACTCCATGTACTTGAGCAGCACTAGCATTCCCCATCTTCACAGTCAGGCTATGACTCTGTTGATAAGATATAAATAAACTAATATCAGCACAAATATGTACATTAGCTCCAGTATCTATCAACCATTCATTTGACAGATAGGTAGAAAATATCACAGGGTTGTAGGATACATACCGGTCAACGTTGGTTTCAGAAGCCGTAGCCTCACCAACAACCATGTTCACTACAGGCCCACTTGCGGTTCCAAGCACAACATTTGCTTGTGCTACCTCGGTTTTCTTCACTTTCTTCGTAGGGCAGTCCTTACTCCAGTGCCCAACCTGCCCACAAGACCAGCATGGTTTGTTTGCCTTGGATTTCTTGGCCTTGTCCTTGTCACTCTTAGGTTTATTACTATTAGCTTTCTTAGCAAAAGCCTTCCTCTTTTGTCCTACAGTTGCTATGTTTACCTTCGAGGTACCGTGTTCAGTTGGCATCACATGTCCCTGTTCGGACTTGTGTTGTTCTTGTACCGAGATGTCCAGCATAAGGTTGGTCCAGGTGATCTCTCCTTTCTGTCTTTTCAGGGAGAGAGAGAACTCTTCCCAAGACTTCGGGAGTTTTTCAATCACACTCATCACCTTGAACTTCTCCGGGAGATTCATTCCAGACTCCTTCAAAGCATGCACTATCATCTCGAACTCATGCACCTGCTCAGTCATGGACTTATTGTCCACCAGCTTGAACTCGAGGAACCTTGCCACAGAATACTTTTCTAGACCTTGTGAGTCAGTATTATGTGTCTGGTCCAGCTTCTCCCATAAGAGTTTTGCAGAGTAGGCATCAGAAGAATAGACATCAAACAAAGTGTTTGTTAGTGCCGCAAGAATGGCCGCCCTAGCCACTCCATCCTTCTCAGCCCACTTCGCAAAAGCCTTAACTGTGTTAGCCTTCTCTTGATCCACTACTGGTTTCTCATATTCTACAACCGGCCACAGACCCTTTATAGTCAACCACAGCTTCATCCTTTTCTGCCAGCGAGAAAAGCCAATGCCACCGTTGAATTTCTCCGGTAAACCGGTTAGTTCAACAGCCTGTGGGAAACTATAGGTGGTCCAATCAATGGCCCCAGCAGTTACACCCGAACTGCTACCACCACCAACGATAACCTCACTTTCGTTAACCATTATGCTAAATTCTAAATAACCAATAATCTCTTCAAGAATGTTGAGAAACTCACTAACAAGTATAGCAACATAGAGGCAAGTGTATAAAGAATTTAACAAGTTTAGGCCAAGACCACAGTTAACAAAACAAAACATGCAGGTAAACAAAATCAGTAACTGAAATAACGAAGAGAGAAAGAAAGATGTACCCGAAACCATAGCTTTCAACAGTGACTGAAATAAAGGTTTACAGATACAAAATGCCAAGAAAATAATCACAGCTGAGTCACCAGGCCTTGCTCGAAGTCCTGGCTGCTCTTGAAGAGATTATTGCCCCCTACCTGCTGCGTTTGGGATGTGCGCAATATCTCCACCAGGATAAAACAGCTCGAAGTTTATGTTAACAGCAACAACAAAACCTCCACTTCGACCAGCACCTCAGTCGCCGGAAAATATCAGCACTTCAGGACTTATGGGAGAGAAATGCAGAGAGGTTGAAGAGAAGAGATGAGAATGTAGTGTGTTGTATATATTTATTCATTCAGTTTAGCCTCTATTTATAGGAGAGGAAAAATGAAACTGTCAACACACTTAATGTCTGAATTAAACTGCTTCATTAATAAAAAATAAAAACTGATCAGATTTTGAATTCATTAATGAAAAAAAAATCAAAACTGATCAGCTTTTGAATTTAAATTATTTGTAACAGCTTTTCACATTAACACCCACATTATTATCAGAACTTAAGTTAAGTTCTGATTTAACTCATCAGTACTTAAGTTCTGATTCTGATATCAGAACTTGTTAAGTTCTAATTTTATTCATCAGTTCTTAAGTTGCAGGTTCAATATATTTAAACTACTTAGCCTATTTCAGAACCCAACCCAATAATCCAGTCACCGATAAATAAATTCGAATTAAAATAATTCTCAAATAAATAAAATCCTCGCCCAGGTCGCCTCGCGTACGCGAGACGCCGAGACATTCGCCCAAATCGCCCTTCGACCCGGTCCGGTGCGTGGCGTGGCGCGCGTGAAGCACACAACAACACAATGGACCATCACACACCTTAGTAGTTGTATACTACTCATGTGGTTAATACCATATAAAGCACACAACCCCCTTTATTTATTTCAATGTGGGACAAACATTCTCAAATTTTCCAAGCTTTTTCAAGCTACTTTCAACTCTCATTTCATATGGATTTCATTAAGAAAATTCTTAAAACCATACATGAAAATTTAAGTTCAAATATCATTGAACAATTTCCAATCATTAGATTTTAGGATTAACATCAAGAACATAATTAAATTAAGCTCTAAAATCCTAATTTTCTAACAACACCTACTCACATAATTTATGGTCTAAAAGGTTGACCAACAAAAGCGCCTTGTTCATTTCTCTACCTGTTAGAATTTGCCAATAACATGATACCTACTATCTATATAGGAATTAGGTTCGGTGCTTGCAGAAAAAGGTTCGGTGCTTTAGTATCCAGTATTCGCGTCTGTTGCAGAAACTATAAATGTGTATTTGGAAGGCGGGGTCTTTAAATCCCCTGCAGAGTTACAAGGAGATAAATCAGGTCATCTCCTCAACTTTTATCTTACTTGCTAAAAAGAAATTAGGTTGTATCATAAGAGTTCCCCCAAAGACATATGTTCATCAAATTCTGAACGTTTGTGATAATCCTAGGTCACCTCTGCGTTTTTCTTTTTTGGGTTTTTTTTACTAGTTAAACACACTCACCCACCCACATTGTCTCGACCCTGTTATTTTAAAAAAGTACACATCCTTTTTTAAAATAACAGGGACTAGGAATTTAAAAATAAAAAGAAGTAATAATAACAAACCTTTCCAACGATCACCTGTTCTGTAAGAGCCCGAGTGCTGAGCTTGGACATTAGGCTCTCCGTGTCAACTGTAAGCTCATCAATCACATTGTTGCACTGACATCTCTTTTTGAACTGTTATATTTGAACTTCTCTCTAGTAAAGCTGTTTTCTGCACCCTGAGTTGCAGAGATATGTTGAAGGTCTGTACACTGGCTCTTTCTCATTGGTAACCGACTGCAGAGCAACCTCAAGGCTGGATGTTCTCTTTCGGGACTACTCGATATCAGTGGAAAGTGATACACAAAAGGTTTCAACATTATCAACCTTCTGCTGTGGAGCACACTGGTAGACAGCCTTTGAAAGTGCTACGAGTAGGAGGATATATCTATCTTATCTAAGATCTCTTCCCGTTGCTAACCAAAATTATTCCGCTCCATCAGCAATTATTCAAACATCTCATTTTGTTCAGCTGGCGCATAAAACTTACTTCTGTGGATCAATACTTTTTTGTTGTTTCCTTTTTTTGATATCAAAGGATGTACTAGTTCCAATCTGAATGCCAGCCTCACTTTGTTCTGCATATCCTGACGAATCACTGACAAGTTACCAATTCCGCTGCAAGAACTTTCAGGCTTCAGCTAGGTAGGTATTTGTCAAACAGCTGGTAACATATGAGCCATAGTACTCACTTGCAGACTCTCCACCGCTAATCCACCCCAAAATGGCAAATCAGTCCCATCCAGTTCCACACTATCTCAAACCTCAACTACTCAGTGGCAGACTCTAATCTCTTCACTATCTTCTTCAGCTTCAGAAACTTTGCTAAAGTCACAATCCTTAAACACAGCCTATCTTGTCAGACTCGCTCTATAGCTTTCATCCAATCTATCTGTGTTGACTATGCAATTAACGCTTTTGAAGGAATGACTGCACAATCAAATTTGCTAAACTGAGCATCTGGATATTTTACAATACCAGGAGCACACTCGAAAATCAAAGTGTTGATATTTAAAGTTCTGAGAGAAGTTAACTGCAACCTCAAACTCTCTTTAATTATAACCTTTGCATTTTTATGGTACCACAACCTCCATACAAACCTCGAAGCAAAAGAACAAGCAACTGGTACGGTCGTACAGACGAGCATAATATGGCCCCTTACAATGCTGCCCGCATACGTATTTGTAACAATTACCATAAACATAATTTGAGGTGACAAAAACCTCAAATTCAGATAAGTGAAAGGAGAGGGGTTATTAGTGTTTCTTGATTGTTGTTATGTGAGCTATGCTGCTGTGGTTATAGACTAATAGTAATTATAAATAAGAAACTGCATTTATCATGCATTTGTATTATGTAATATTAAGGCCTCTTTGCCCAACAATTATCTTTAGGCGTTCTTATTTCTTTCTCATTCTAATTTAGTTAACTCTACAAATTAATTTTCTATCTTCTTGAATTTTCATTTTAAAAGTTTTTCTTAAGTTTACTGTTCTTCTAAATATATAGAGAGCCAAAGTTGACCTCATCACAGATCCCATCATCGTCAACTTCACCTCTAGTTATTGCTACTCTATAGGAAACTTTTCTTGAGTTTTAAAGGGTTAGATACAAGATATATATTCATAGACCATCTTTACAAAGCTTTGCTCATTATGGATGATCCTGAGCTAAGTAGCGAAGAAGTAATATCTACTCGTTGTTCCAAACTATTCAAGATTCCAAGGCTTTTATAGTTGTCCTTCTTCGCCCTGGTGCCTTGACGAGTTAGTAGAGATACTCAATGTTGCAGAACAATGATGCCATGCCATGATCATTTCGACCGATTTATTAAGCCATGCCCGAATTGGTCTATTATTTAAAAAATCATTCTACTAACCGATGTTATCTTAATCAAGATAGTATATCGATAATTTGACGGACTTTTACAACACATGCATTAATCGACGAGTTCGGAAAAAAAAAATGTTAGTTGTTTTGATTTTCCTTTTTTGCTTATTAGTTGTTAAAAAAAATTGTTAGTTGTTTTCATAAGGTACTCTGTCAATTTAATGTTTAGAATCCAATAAATTACTATATTTTATTTAAATAATATATCAAGATTAATAAAAACTCTATTTTTTTTAAATATACTTAATTTATATTCTGATTAATTATTAATTATTCAATTAATTATTAAAATACACCTCCATCAAATAATTCCAGATCATACATATTTGTTGTTAAATGTTTTTGAGCGTGGGTGTAATATTTTTCCCTTTTTTAATATGATTGCGCCAAGGCTCCAACAAAAGGAAACAAAACAAACTACCTAATTTTTATTTGTCTTTTTTATACACCTTTTACGAGTTAAATTATTTTTGAAATTTCTGTACATGTAGAGTGTCTCGTAGAGACCAATCAAAAAATATCAAGTAAATTTTATCGGTAATAATGTATAGAAATTGATCAATTATTTCTTGCCAATACAGTGAATTTATTTAACTAAAATGTTCATGCATTCGAGTTCATGTTGATTCGGTCAACTTCATTTTCTAACAATAATATTTCTGACTCAGAGAGTAATTTGACTTGTTGAAATTTTTTCCTCTTTTTTTTACTAATGTACTTGCTAGAGGCGGATACATGGCTAAGCGCACCCAAACTTCGCTGGGGAAAAAATGGGGAGGAAAAAAGTGAAAAAAATTCAGCTGAGTGAAAATATCCGTAAGATTGTGATTTGTGATTCAAAAATATTAATTAAAACTTCAATTACATTTTAGAAAAAAAAAAAGAGATAGCTGCTACAACATAAATTACTTCTTTGTTTAATTACTCTACATGCTTTATAAAATGTCATTTGAAGAAGTTCGAAATATTTTAATGATTTAAATTTTTTCTAGCTGCATTCCTTATTTTTATTTTGAGATACATTGACCAAAAAGCTAAAAACTCATCAACTGTCATAATATTATTTATCACCAACAAAACGGAGCCGGAGTTGCACTTGACAATAACTCGGAATTTTTGTCCGCGCTACGCGTGCTAAATAAATTATTTTTTTTAAAAATTTATTAAATAATATTAAGAGAAATGTTTTTTCGTAATTTTTCAGTTGAACACTAACACAACATTACTTTTTTAACGATTTTTTTTACGCGAATATACTTTTCACATATATTGGGAAAATATATTTAATAAATTTGAGCTAATAGCATATTACATAATTTTTCTATTGACAGTAAGACAACATTACGTGATGAATATTACTCGGCGTCTCCTTGTACTTGATAACATGTTCACATAAATAGCATCAATAGCACATCAATAGCACAAACACCCTGAAAAAGATTACATTTGAGCTAGATTACATATGAAAAAATTACATTTGAGAAATATTATATTTGAAATAGATTTAGAAAATTTAATAGCTTACAATTTTGCTGTATAACCAAAACATGTTATGCACAGTATACATGTCAACAATTTTCTTATAAGAAGAAGTTTATATTGGCTATATGGCTCATCCGGGGGAGAGATCGAGCCAATTCCTACAGTGATGAATATGACCTCCAATAAGTCTATTGGAATTGGATACATTCTGGGAAAATCAAACTTCCAAGAATAGCTAGGGTTTCCAGAAGAAGATGCGGATAAATTTCTATGCTTTACTTTATTCTTCGGAAGGTGGGAGAAAAGATAAAACTAAAATGGATTCTTAATACAAATTTAAGATTTTAGTTTAAAACTCATGTCATTAACCAACCAAAACCCCTATTCTTATTCTTTTTATATCTTAGCTCAACTTCTATTAAAGATAATCCAAGGAATCCCATCATTTGAATAATATAAGGTAAAAATTAAACCTCTCGGGCAAAAAAAAATTTATCTACTTATCACGATGAATTATATTTGTTCGATACACTGTTGTCAATATAAATGTTGAGAAAATAATAAAATGGAAAAAATTAAAATACTTTTTCTTGGTAGGTGTGATCCGTTGGACATAGATCCAGCTTTTCCTTTTTTTGGATTCTTTCGAATTTGTTTTTCCCGTTCCTGGTGGTATCAAGACACCACTATGTCGAGATATCTTATCTGTCTCTCCAGGAAAATGGAAACGCTGGGTAGCCAAGTGCGGAGCGGATAACTGCTGAAAGCATCTAAGCATAATAGCTGCTCGGGTGATTTGGAATAGATTAAAAATGTTCTATGTAAAACATGAAGCAGCTACATCTAAGAACTTAGAATTGAGAGAGCAGGGCTAGTGTTTTTACAAGAAATCTCTAGCCAACCTTACTGCAAGAGATATTTTCTCAATTTCATCCATTAAAAAATATTTAAGTACTTGAAAGGTCTGTTTTAAGTTGTCAAGTTGCAAATAGTTAGTCTTTTCTATTCATCATGCAAAATAGAGGAACCCCTCTTTTGTTGAAATATTTACTCATGGGTGGGGCAAGCTCTTCTATTCTGGTTCATGGTTTCTCTTCCGCAAGGTTCGTCCACGGAGGGTGAGTCAGGGCCTAAGATCAGGCCGAAAGGCGTAGTCGATGGACAACAGGTGAATATAGATAGATAGATACCTGAGATCATAAGTTATACCTAAGATAATAAAACTTCATTTTTCTGACATAAGAATTTATAGCAATGACCTTAAATCTTCAAGAGTATAAGTCGAACACTGCAATTGTGACAATCTGAGTTCCTGAGATGTGCCATGATCCAAACCTGTCATATTTCATGAGTTTCATGCTAATATCCATGATCTGCTATAGTACAAAGGGAGTTTCATATGGCTATATTAAACATTGGTCCATATAGCAGGTTCTGATATTAGCAGATGATATCCACAAATGTTAGCATACATATCTGAAAGCCGAAAAATTATCTCTTCCACTCTTCCTCTTATATAAGTATTGGTGACAGTACTATACATTTCATTAGAGGTGCTATCTATTTCAGCTGGTCAGTTTAAGCAAATGTTGATCAAGAATGAGAATGAAACAGCTAGTCTATAAACAGCCTCAACATGCTGAGTATGGTGAAAATGAAGACCATTAATATCCTGTGATTTATAAGATCTTCTTATTAGATACATTTCAGAAAACATGAAGATGGAATTGTACATTATACTTGATAAACAGTCACATCTATTACTTATAAAAACTGTCCTGATGAATATTGTGACTAACACAGTATGACTCGAAACAATAGAACAGGTGAATCACAACTTGCATTTGAGGCTGATGCAAGTGATAACATTTAAAAAATGCAGACATTGATTCCATTGTCAAACATTGACACATTTGTGAAATATGTATTCACTTTAAACTTCCACTATAAGCTAGAAATGTGTTCGTAAACCAAAAACATGTTATGCATAATATATACGTCAAGAATCTTGTAATCAAAATAAGGTTATAGAAATATGGCATAAAGACAGTTAGATAAAAATTCTAGATACATAGTTTCAATTGAAGATAACACAATTCCATTGCATAAATTTAATAATTCATAGCATAAAGTAAAATCTTGAAAAGCATCAGTTGAATAGTGCATTTGTGACATTTTGAGTTCCAAAGATGTGCCATCTTCAAACCCTCTGGCCATAATTCACCTTCTTCCTAATAATTTCCTTGGACTGCTCTAGTGCAAAGTGAATTTCACAAGTCTACCTCAAGCGGAGGTCCATCTAACAGGTCTAATGGTCTATTACTCCGTAAATTTGGACATAATTTGTTTGCTGGGAGGAGGATATCATTTCCAGCAATGTTATTGTACATGCCTGAGAGCAGAGTAATAATCTCTTTCACTCTTCCTCTCATATCAGTATTGGTTACCATCATATACATTTCAGTAGCGGTACTATCTAATTCAGTTGGTCTATATAATGCCTTAAAGAAAATGTAAGCAAATATGGATGGGAAATTTTTGGGATAAAAATTTGGGGTCTCTAGCATTTTCCTTGAAAGTAATGGTGAGCATTCATTACGGATAACCGAATACCAAACCGAAGCTATCCATATAATTCGGTGCGGTTACCGAACCGAAATAATTCGGTTTTTAATTCGGTTATGATATTTTGTGTTATTCGGTATTTCGGTTTTTTGGTTTTTTTACCGAAATATCTGAATTACCGAAATTAAAAGGATGAATAAATTAAGAG
This sequence comes from Apium graveolens, assembly GCF_009905375.1. Lineage (NCBI taxonomy): Eukaryota > Viridiplantae > Streptophyta > Magnoliopsida > Apiales > Apiaceae > Apium > Apium graveolens. Next base: position 200,008,782 of record NC_133657.1, on the reverse strand, counting down.
GGGTGTATTCAATCAAGATTTTAAAGGATTTTTTTGGATTATTGAAATTAAGAGGTATTCAATTTGAATTTCAATTTGGATTCTTGAAATCTATGGATTTTTTTTATTTGTAAAAGTTGTAGATTTTAATGGATTTGCTAGTTCATTTTTAATATTTTGAAATCTCTTTCAAAATACACGGGATTTTGAAAAATTTGTGGAAAACTTCACAAAATCAGTAAGACTCTGCAAGATTTTTGCATTAACTCCGTCAAAATCCCCTAACAATTAAAATCAAGGAAAGTCTTTCAAAATCAATAATTTGCTCCATGCAGTAATTATTAATTACTATTATGTCCCTTATCTCTAACCGTGCAAGCATTAAATGGCAGTCTTGTAATCTTGCAAGTATTAAATAGCCTGGTGGTAATCAAAACAAATCTTGTAATCTTGTGTGAACCAGAACTAATTAAATTGCATCGATTTGTTAATCAAAAATGTCTCATTAACTAATATTTTTGATAAAATAATTGTTAACATGTAATTTAATGTAATTCAATTACTTGAAAAAATATGGAAATACTATTCTTAAATTAAAAAATATTTATAAATAATTCGAATAATGATAATATTCTAAAATAAAAATATGACAACTAAGAAGGGACGGAGGGAGTACTTCTTTTATGTGTTTCCATTTATCTGCTTTTCTTGTACTTTTTTGAAGTATACTTCCTTCGTCTTTTTTTATCCCTTTTAATTATCATATTTCTTTTTAATGGTAAATTAACTATTTTTTTTACCAATGATTAACCACTACTCTTATATTATTTACAAAAACCAAAAATTATTTATTGAAGTATATTAAATATACTTTCCAATGATATATATTTTTAATTTGGTTCAATTATAAAATATTTATTTCATAGTAAACATTTAATTGTGTTTATTTTTTATTATTAAATGAGAACTCAAAACAAAGATAATTTCTAATTCATCAGACTTTAACGTCTAAATAATATAAAATTTACATTAGTGTATAGATCATTTCAGTAAAAGTATAATTTTTAAATTGGATAAGAGATGCTCTAATTATTAATAAATTATGTAAATAAGTCATATTATTTTATAAATAAATTGTATTATTCACTTAATGATCAATTAAAAAAATTGTAATTACAACATTATTTTTGGATCAATTGAAATTTTGTTAGGAATTTTTTAATTTATTTTACATGATTAACCATGAAACATTAAAAAGTATTGGCGAAATTTGAAATCTTTATGAATGAAAAAAAAATTAAGGACTCTTAAAAGTTAATACATTCACCATCGCCATTTAAGAAGGACATACAAAATAATTTAAGATAATACTAGTTAATTTATTAAGTATACTCGTTTATGGGGAAAATAATATTTTCAATCATTTTATCTGAAAAAGTGAAGAAAAGAGTTTGAATATTAAATTGATTATTTATTGCATTTAGAGAATCTCTAAATACACGTGTTAAATGCATTCATTTGCACAAAATACAAGTGAAGACATTTATTTGCACAAAAAAATGGATTCAAAATAATGTTAGTGCACGAATCAGAATTATAAATTTGACCAATTTCATCCATTAAAAAATATTTTTTTTGACAAATTATGGCTTATATCCTTACAAATGAGTATCTGTTCTCATAAATTCTCGGGGTGAGCGAGAATCGAACCCAGTACCTGGGACGACAAAGGATAAACTCTTAATCAATTGAGCTATCCGACCGTGCTCCCATTAAAAAATATTTAAGTACTTGAAAGGTCTGTTTTAAGTTGTCAAGTTGCAAATAGTTAGTTACCAAGATCTGATTATAAGTTATTAAATAGGAAAATGAATAAAAATTAACAGTTTCAAAGGCTGTTCCTAAAGGGCCCAAAAAATTCCTAATTGGAATTGGGCGATCCTTTTTAATTGATTCTTTTATAACATAGTGATATTTTACATCGTTGAATGGGCCCATTCGAAAACAATTGGAGGATGACAAAATTATCAAATATTGGTATTCCTTATTTCTATTCAACAATGTATGAATAGTTCATTGGTTTTGCTTAAGGGATTCTTTAATCCTTGCGTTGGAATAGTAGAAAAAACTGGAAGAAAACGGATTGAAGTGAAGGTCAAACTTATAATTGCTGATTACTGCATTCAGTAAAAGTATAATTGCTGATTACTGCACGAAGTAAAAATCTGGAATGAATACACCCAATAAGATTTTTGCGCCTGAACAACGTAAATCTCACCAAAAGCTTTGAACAAACATTAGAAGATTTGAGGTGTCTCCGCTGGATGTACTGTCCTCTGGAATGTTTACACGCAAAAACTGGTTGTCCTTGAGTTGCCTTTCAGCAATATGAGAATAATAATGGGGGAGCTAAACAAGGTAGGTGCTAAGTATGTATATCTAGTGTAATTCAGAATTTGTATGAAAATGTATTATTTAATTTCCCTCAATTTTACAGGTTCTTAAAAAGTTAAAACTCTTGACATGTCAAGTTCTATAGATTTAATCACAACACCAGACTTCACTCTATTGCCGTGTCTTGAAACTTTAAACCTTAAGGGTTGTAGTAATCTGAGAAGTCTTCCGGACATCATTTGTTTCTTGAGAGCATTGGAGGTTCTAATTGTTGATGACTGCTGGGGACTGGAAGCGCTTCCTACAGAACTGGGAACCGTTGAATCCTTAAAAGAGCTCAGAGCGGAGCATCTAAGTGTTTCAAAATTACCGGATTCGATCGGACGTCTGAGTAATCTTGTTGAGTTGTCTTTAGGTGGTAACAAGAACCTTGAAATTCTTCCGAACAGTATATGTAGCTTGAGAGCATTGAAAGTTCTGAGCGTTGGTAGCTGCAGAAAACTGGAAGCGTTGCCTACAGAACTGGGATCTGTTGAATCCTTAAAAATGCTCAGAGCAGGGAGTCTAAGTGTTTCGACATTACCAGATTCGATCGGATGCCTGAGTAATCTTGTTGAATTGATTTTAGGTTATAACACTAACCTTGAAACTCTTCCAGACAGCATTTGCCACTTGAGATCACTGGAAATTCTAGATATTAGTGATTGTGAGAAGCTAGAAGAATTGCCGGATCAACTAGGAATGATTACATGCTTAAGAAAGCTAAAATTATCGAACGATACTATGTTGAGAGTCCTTCCTGACATTAGTCGGCTTTTGAACATAGAAGATCTTAATATTGATTATTGTTCTAATTTGTTGTCCATTTCAGGACTTCCTCTTAATCTGGAAAGTATATCGGCACAATGGTGTAAGTTATTAAAAAGATTACCAGACCTATCCAGTTTGAAACATTTGAAGAAGTTGGACCTTACAAATTGTGAAGCTTTGAAAGAGATTCAAGTCTTGGAAGAAGTCACTTCTTTAGAAGATCTTCGCCTTGTTTATTGTAGGTCTATGGAAATATTACCAAATCTAAACAATGTGAAACACTTAGGGTTATTGTACCCTTCGCGTACTTGGATGTCGGAAAAGATGGGAGGCTTGAAACTTACTGGTTGTTGTAATCTGTTGTCCATTTCAGAACTTCCTTCTAATCTGGGATGGATTGACGCAGTTCTTTGTAAATCTTTAAGAAGAATACAAGACCTATCCAATTTGAAACAGTTAAAATGGTTGGACCTTAGTAACAGTGAAGTTTTGACAGAGCTTCCAGGCTTGGAAGAAGTCACTTCTTTACAAGTTTTTGGAAAGATTACCAAATCTATGCAATTTGAAGCTTTGAAAGAGATTATAGGCTTGGAAGGACTCACTTCTTTAGAAAATCTTTATCTTAGTAACTGTGGGTCGATGGCAAGATTACCAAATCTGTGCAATTTGAAGCATTTGAAAATGTTGAACCTTACAAATTGTGAAGTTTTGAAAGAGATTCAAGGCTTAGAAGAAGTCACTTCTTTAGAAGATCTCCGCCTTGATAATTGTAGGTCTTTAAATAGATTACCAAATCTATGCAATTTGAAGCATTTGAAGATGTTGAACCTTGCAAATTGTGTAGCTTTGAAAGAGATTCAAGACTTAGAAGAAGTCACTTCTTTAAAAGATCTTCACCTTGATAATTGTAGGTCTTTAAATAGATTACTAAATCTATGCAATCTGAAAGATTTGAAGAAGTTGGACTTTACAAATTGTAGTGGTTTGACGGAGATCCAAGGCTTGGAGGAACTCACTTCTTTACGAGAACTTCACTTGGCAGGATGCAATTCATCTCTTCTGACATGCACTTTAAGAAGGCGTTTGTATGCACTTTAAGTATTATTTTTTTTGGTTTTAGAATTTTTTAGTTGGTAAAATTTCAATACATATGGTAAAGATCTTGGCAATTACATAATATTTTATTCTAAGTAACCACATATGTATTATGATTTTTTACAACAGATATTGTCTGGATTTGGGCATCTAGTTGAAATTTACATTGGGAGAGGTAGTCTAGAAAGATACAGATGTCATTTGAATTTGGGCATACAGTTGGAATTAGGGTCACACGCATCACACAATTTCCTGGCCTTCATCTTTGCCTTTGAAGATTTTCGCAGTGGTTTTCCATGTAACTATTGGGTCAAGAATATCACAAGAGGTGGTGCTATATGGAATGGTTATTTGAATTCAATATCACAATCTGAATCTTTGATGATAATAGTACCAAATTCAATCTTGTCAATCAGAGGCGGTGATATAATTGAATTAAAATCAAATCAACGAGCGGCTTGTGGGATATATCCACTGTACACTGACAATGTAGAAGAAGAACGAAGCTACAAGCGCTTGAAAGCTGCCAGTGTTTTCTTCAATTAAACTAGAGGCTAAACATTGTCATGGGACTGGGAAAGAAGGTTGGACTTTGCTTTTGTTGACTAATATAATATTCGTGTGCGTTCACAATTATAAACATCTGTCATTCGGTCCATTGTTTAGTTTGATATGAAAATTTATTTAATTTGTGTAATATTTCCACAGAGCATCAGTTTGGGAGCCACAGTGTGCCGCAATAGATGAAATTGTTGGGGTTAGAGGGGAAAAAGGAGGTGGTTGAAGAGGAGGAGGTCGGTCAGGATTGTCGTGGATGGGAGTTTGGCGCTTGTGGTCAATACAGATGCGGAAGAGGAGAGGGAGGTAAAGGTATAATATTGAGGTTGTGGAAAGTGGAGTTCTTCTCTAGAAGCATTCTCATATGTGTAATTGTAAGCATTTTGGTTGTTTCTGTTTTTATTTCTTTCGTTATTAGTTGTTGACGAATTTTGTGTGCCATGGTTATGTTATTTGTAAACGCTAGATATCATTTCTGGTTGTACAATTATCAAATGCATATGTATTATTGGGGCAATTTTCATTTGAATTGTGATGTTTTCCAGCCTTGCTGTAATAGTTTGCTTTCACTATTCTTTCCACATCAGCTAATTAGTTACAAATTTGTTAGTTTAAAACTGCAAATCGATGGAGATTCATATAATAGTGGATTTTTGTGAAGAATTTGGGTGTTTCATACGAGCGCATAATGTGTTAGACAGAGTTCCCATGAGATACATAGTTTCTTGGAATTTTTCAGTGAAAATCTGAGCCAAATTAATGGTTGGTGAGAGAGCGCAATATGTTTTTGTCCAATTCGAAACAGTTGAAGAGGTTGGACCTTAGAGGTTGTAGTGGTTTGACAGAGATTCAAGGATTGGAGGAACTCACTTCTCTACAAATACTTGATATGGTAGGACGCAATTTATCACTTCTCACAGAGCGTTTCTTTGAGGTTAGTTGGATCTAAATCTCCTTAAGATTTAAAATTATAATTCAGATTAGATTGATAAAATTTTATTACATATGGTGGGGAATTACTAGAAACTTTATATACATTTCCATTGATGACTAAATTTATTGTATTATATTTCATTTTATTCTTCCGAAGAGATTGTGTCGATTCCTGATTGAAAAGACATCAACGAATTGATTAGAAAAATCAGAAAGTATATTTCATATTGGAGTAACTGTTAGAAAATGGAAAGTTTGAGGCATATTTTATATATGTTCTTGATATGATTTCCGGAAACTAACACTTGGAGGTTGTTCCTTGATATGAGGACTTAAACTTTCATATTTGGATCCAAGATATTTTCTTAGTGGAATACATGAATATATTGAGACAAAGTTGCTTGTTTGAAATGGGTTATGGGGATTTTGTCCCACATTGATATTGTAAAAGAAAGATATTGAGTTTATATAGCATCTTGTGTTAGTGTTGTTTACAACTACTAGCATAAGTGGAATGTTTGTGTAGCCTAGTGCTAGTGGGAACTTTTATATTTTTGTTTTCTATTACAAGTTTAATTATTTATATTGATTATTTAATTATTAATATAAAATATATTGAGTAAGGATTATTTTAATCATACTCTGAATATATTTTATAATATTAATATTAAGTAATCTGGATATAATATAAATAATAAGGAAAACCCATTTTGTTTACTTTTTATATTCTGTTACTTGGTGTACCACATCGAGTAAAATAGAAAAAGAGTAACTTGAGATGCCTATATATTGAAAGGTACACTTGAGATAAAAATGACACAAGTCTCGGTGCCTACCTCGCAAACATATATGAGTTGCATAGGTTTTTTGGGCAAACTGAGGTGCGAGTCGCCGTTGATCATTGTTGGTTCTGTGGCCAGATTGATCTGTTGTTGTTTTATCCTGGAAGCGATATTGCTGCATTCCATCACAGCTTAAGTGGGGGGCAATAATCTCTTTAAGAACAGTCAAGTCCTCTTGAAGGGTTTGGCGACTCAGCTGTTGTGTTCTTCTTCTTATCAGAATTTGGAAAGCGATAAGAGATAAGTTTTCTTTACTTTCTTTGTCAATTACAGTCTTTATAGTTTGTTATTGCCTTCGTGTTTTGTTTCGTTAGTTGGTTATTTGCCATGTTCTTGTTATTATATATATAACTGCCCATTGTTGCTGTGTAGTTAAAATTATACCCAACAATCTTGAAGAGATTATTGTTATATATAGTTAATTAGCAAGATGGTTAAAAAAACTGGTGTTGTTCCTAAAATTGTTGAGACTGGTTCTGGTTCTGGTGGTACTACTACCATTGACTGGACCACGTACCGTTTTCCCCAGCCAATTGATTTATTGGGTATGCCTGATAAATTTGGTGGTGGAGTTTCTTTTTCTCGTCGGCAGAAAAAGATGAAGCTCTGGTTAACGGTGAAGGGTCTATTGTTAGTGGTACAGTATGATCGTCCTGGGTTGGATCAAGAGAAAGCTGAATCTGTTAAGGTTTATGCTTTATGGGCTGAGAAGGATGGGGTGACTAGGGCAGCCAATTTTGGCATCCTTGGAGAACACCTTGTTCGATGTTTATTCATCAGATGTCTATACTGCTAAAGTCTTATGGGATAAGCTGGACCAAACCCATAATACTGATTCTCAAGGATTTGAGAAGTATTCTGTGGCTAGGTTTCTTGATTTTAAGCTGGTGGATGGAAAATCCATGACTGAACAAGTTCATGAGTTTGAGATGTTATTTCATGATTTGGGTGAGTCCGGTATGGTCTTGCTTGAGAAGTTTCGAGTGATGTCTGTGATTGAAAAGCTCCCTAAGTCTTGGGAAGAGTTTGCTCTCTCTCTGAAAAGACAGAAAGGAGAGATCATATGGACTAACTTGATGCTGGACATCTCAGTACGGGAGTAACACAAGTCCAAATAGGGACATGTGTTGCCTGTGGAACATGAGAGCTCGAAGGTAAATGTAGTGACTGTAGGACAAAAAAGAAAGGTAGTCACTAAGAAGGCTAACACTAAACCTGACAAGAACAAGGCTAAGAAACCAAATGCGAACAAACCATGTTGGTCTTGTGGACAGGTTGATCTTTGGAGCAAGGACTGTCCAAGTAAGAAAGCTAAGAAAGCTGGAGTGGTCGCTCAAGCAAATACTGTGCTTGGACTTGGAACCACGAGTGGGCCAGTAGCTAACATGGTCATTGGTGAGGTTGTTGCCTCTGGAACCGATGACAGGTATGTTACTTATAACCCTGTACTACTTTCCACTTATCTGTCACATGAGTGGTTGATTGATACTAGAGCTAATGTACATATTTGTGCTGATATTAGCTTGTTTGTATCTTATCAACAGAGTCATGGAATGACAGTGACGATGGGGAATGCTAGTGCTGCACAAGTGCTTGGAATAGGAAACGTGGACCTGAAGTTTGCTTCTGGGCGGATTCTATCTCTCACTAGAGTGTATCATGTTCCCTCTATTCGTAGAAATATTATAAGTGGAAGTTGTTTAGTTAAAAACGGCTTTGAACTTTCTTTGAAGCGTAATAAAGTAGTTATTACTCATACTGGTACATTCTTTGGCAAGGGTTACTTGTCTGATGGTTTGTTTTTAATAAATGTTGAACCCGTTTTGGGTGGTTTTATTAATGATAGTGTTGCACCTTCTGTTAATTGTGTAGAATCATCTGATTTGTGGCACTTACGATTTGGTCATTTAAATTTTGGGGCTCTAAAGATTATGATGAATTTAGAGTTGATTCCAAAGTACGCCATTAATAAGAAATCTAAGTGTCAAGTGTGTGTAACTGCTAAACAAACAAGGAAACCTTTTCATAATATTGTTAGGGATTCAGACTTGTTAGATTTAGTGCACTCAGACATATGTGAATTTGGTGGTGTGTTGACCAAGGATCACTGTAGATATTTCATTACCTTTATAGATGATTGTAGTAGATATTGTTATGTTTATTTGCTTAAACATAAGGATGAAGTACTAGATAAATTCATTATGTATAAAAATGAAGCTGAAACACAAATTGGCAAAGTACTTAAACGTTTGAGGTCTGATAGAGGTGGTGAGTATACGAGTACCTTGTTTAATGAATATTGTGCAAACAATGGTATAGTTCATGAGGTTACTCCACCAAACACACCTGAGTCTAATGGGTGGCAGAACGAAAGAACAGAACTTTTAAAGACATGATTAACAGTATGCTAATTAATTCTGGGTTGCCTAAGTATATGTGGGGAGAGGCTCTGAATACGGTTTGCCATATTCTGAATAGAGTCCCTCTGAAACATATGGACAAGACACCATATGAATTATGGAGAAAGCGTAGGACAAGTTTGAGTTATCTTCGTGTGTGGGGTGCCTTGCTAATATGCTTTTCCCTGAACACAAGAGAAAGAAACTGGGTCCGAAAACTGTTGATTGTATCTTTCTGGGCTATTTTGAAACCACAACTGCTATGAGATTTTAGTATTAAAGTCTGACATAGATGGTATTGTGGCGAATACGATAGTTGAGTTTCGTGATGCAACTTTCTTTGAGGAAGTATTCCCAATGAAGACTGCTATATCTTTGGGTAGTTCTGAGGATGATCCCACTCACACATCAAGTTCTATTCCTGATCATGTGGAAAAGATGACAAATGTGGGGGTGGATCCTGGTAGTAGCTCTACTCCTAATAAAGTAGAGGAACCTAGAAGGAGTAAGCGTGCAAAGGTAGTCAAGGACTTTGGAAGTGACTTTATCACTTACAATGTCGAGGATGAGCCTTTAACTTTCCGTCAAGCCAAGGATTCTTCAGAGTCAAGGCATTGGAAAGGCGCTGTAAAGAGTGAAATTGACTCAATTGTTTCAAACGGAACATGGGAGTTCGTCGATCTCCCTCCAGGGTGTTCTACTATTGGATGTAAATGGATCTTCAAGAGGAAGCTAAATCCTGATGGCTCAATAAATAAGTACAAGGCTAGGCTAGTTGCTAAGGGATTTAGGCAAATGGAAGGCATTGATTATTTTGATACATATTCTCCAGTTTCCCGAATGACAACAATCAGAATGCTTATTGCATTGGCTTCTGTACATGGTCTTATCATCCATCAAATGGATGTAAAGACAGCTTTTCTTCATGGTGACCTTGAAGAAGAGATTTATATGGATCAGCCTGAGGGATTTGTTATTTCTGGTAATGAGAGGAAAGTATGTAGACTAGTCAAGTCCATCCATGGCCTTAAACAAGCACCTATAGATTGGCATAAAAAGTTTGATGAAACTGTTTTAGACTTCGAATTTTTTAGTTAATGAAAGTGACAAGTGTGTCTATTATAAGGTTAGAGGTAATGATTGTGTGATCGTGTGCTTGTATGTAGATGATATCTTGTTGTTTGGAACCAATATTGAGATTATTAACGAGACAAAGAGTTTCTTGAAGATGCACTTTGAGATGAAGGATATGGGTGAAGGTAGTGTGATTCTTGGGATCAAGTTGACTCAGTCAACTGATGGAATAACTTTGTCACAGTCTCATTATATAGAGAAATCTATACTTGAGAAGTATGGTTATTCAAATTGTAGAATCGCTAGTACACCATATGATTCAAAAGTTGCCTTAGTCAAGAATAGTTCAGGAGTTCCTGTGTCTCAGTTAAGGTATTCTTAGATTATTGGGAGTTTGCAATATCTTGCTAATGTGACTAGGCCAGATATTTCTTATTCTGTGTCTAAGTTGGCTAGATATACAAGCTGTCCAAACAAGACTCATTGGGAGGCACTGGATAGAGTTCTTAAATATCTGAAGGGAATTATTTCCCTTGGCTTGCATTACCAGAGATTTCCGGGGGTACTCAAGGGGTACAGTAATGCAAGTTGGATAGCTAAGAAATCTGGTTTCAATGGAGTGACTGGATATATGTTTACCCTTACGGGTGGAACAGTGTCCTGAAAGTCTTCTAGACAGACTTTGATTACTCGGTCTACTTTTGAGGCTGAGTTGTGTGCACTTGATGCCACGGGGACGGAGGCTGAATGGTTACATGAACTCATGAGTATGTTACCTGTAGTAAGCAAGCCGCTTCCTGCCATTTCTGGTCATTATGATAGCCGTACAACTATCGACAAAGTCAGAAGTGTAAAGTATAATGCTAAAACAAAGAGACACATCCAAGTTAGACTAAAGTCTATAAGGGGTCTTGTGTCTGATAGGATTATTGCTATAGAGTTCATAGGAACTCAAGATAATATAGCTGATCCGCTAACTAAAGGGATTGAGCATGCTATAGTCCTTAAGTTGAGGTTGGGGATGAGACTGGTAACCCATCATAATTCATCAACAGCGGGAACCCAATACACCTGAGAGGAGATCCCTCGAAGTGTATTCAATGTGGTAATAACAAGTTATAAGGATGAATTGGTAGTACCTCTACCATATACATTTAGATACTTATGTATTTGAGTCTATTCCCTATAAACCTTAAGAGGTATATAAACCTTAAGAGGTACTTGAACTGCTAGTTAGCAAGAGTTATTTGAACTCTGAATGGGGTCAAGTCGTTTGACGAGATGATAGCAGTACATCTCTGAAGATGCCCAACTAAGCGAATGTAATTGTGTGGTCGCAATTAGAGGAAAGGGTTATTCCTCGAAACATTCGACGAACAGGATCGAGACATGACCATTAACGTCTCAAAGCCGTAGATTGGCACCATAGCCTTTGACTTGTCGTCGTCTATGGAGTGTGGTTACACCCAACGAATAAAGATTCAAGGTGAAACATTCCATTTGTATCCGGAAACCATCGAAGTAGAGGATTTAGGAGGGTTCAAACCCGGGAGGGTACCGACTCTGAAAAGCAAGTCATGATAAAATCTGGTATGCAATTTAATTATGGATTTGTGGGGGATTGTTAGAAAATGGAAAGTTTGAGGCATATTTTATATATGTTCTTGATATGATTTCCGGAAACTAACACTTGGAGGTTGTTCCTTGATATGAGGACTTAAACTTTCAAATTTGGATCTAAGATATTTTCTTAGTGGAATCCATGAATATATTGAGACAAAGTTGCTTGTTTGAAATGGGTTATGGGGATTTTGTCCCACATTAATATTGTAAAAGAAAGATATTGAGTTTATATAGCATCTTGTGTTAGTGTTGTTTACAACTACTAGCATAAGTGGAATGCTTGTGTAGCCTAGTGCAAGTGGGAACTTTTATATTTTTCTTTTCTATTACAAGTTTAATTATTTATATTGATTATTTAATTATTAATATAAAATATATTGAGTAAGGATTATTTTAATCATACTCTGAATATATTTTATAATATTAATATTAAGTAATCTGGATATAATATAAATAATAAGGAAAACCCATTTTGTTTACTTTTTCTATTTTGTTACTTGGTGTACCACATCGAGTAAAATAGAAGAAGAGTAACTTGAGATGCCTATATATTAAAAGGTACACTTGAGATAAAAATGACACAAGTCTCGGTGCCTACCTCGCAAACATATATGAGTTGTATAGGTTTTTTGGGCAAACTGAGGTGCGAGTCGCCGTTGATCATTGTTGGTTCTGTGGCCAGATTGATCTGTTGTTGTTTTATCCTGGAAGCGATATTGCTGCATTCCATTACAGCTTAAGTGGGGGGCAATAATCTCTTTAAGAACAGTCAAGTCCTCTTGAAGGGTTTGGCGACTCAGCTGTTGTGTTCTTCTTCTTATCAGAATTTGGAAAGCGATAAGAGATAAGTTTTCTTTACTTTCTTTGTCAATTACAGTCTTTATAGTTAGTTATTGTCTTCGTGTTTTGTTTCGTTAGTTGGTTATTTGTCATTTTCTTGTTATTATATATATAAGTACCCATTATTGCTGTGTAGTTAAAATTATACCCAACAGTAACATATTTGAAAATTTGAAAATATTTGCAACAGTCTGGATTTGGGCATAAAGTTGAAATTTCCATTAAGCAAAAAGAGTTTCGAGATTGGATTAGTCAACCAAGTAAAGATGGATTAGTCAATAGATATTTAGTCAACCGATTAAGGTCAGAAATGTGCATAGATTTGCGGCCAAATGAAGCACACAATTTCCTGGCGATCATCTTAGCCTTTCAAGATATACATTATGGAGTTCAATTTTCAGTTAAGAATATCACAAGTGGTTTTATATGGAGTGGTAATTTTTGGACTTCTGGTGTCTCATCTTCAATTGTAACAATTGTAATAGTACCAAGTTCAATCTTTTCAATCAGAGACAGTGATGATAGAATTCGAATAAAAACAAATAAAGGTATACTCTGTGGGATTCATCTACTGTACAAAAATGGAGAATACAATGATAAGCGGGTATTGCAGCTGTAGAAGATGAAAGGAACAATCCTTTGTATTTCTTGGCAGCAGTGGCACCACTGTGAATGTAGGAGAACAAAGAAGCAATCCCTCGGACAATAATTTGAGAAGTAACAAGAACTGGCTGTCTCTTGGCAGCAGTAGCACCACTGTGAATGTAGGAGAAGAAAGAAGAGCTACTCTTCTAAAAGCTTGAAACATTCCAATCTGATAACAACTGGCTCTCCCCCCTCAAGAAATGGGTAAATCCTGAAGTGCCTTGTTTCATGATGAACCGGGGTCATTTGCCTCATGTTTACAGAAACAGGTCATCTAGAATCAAAATTAAATATGTAATCTAGAATCAAGTAATATAGAACCGGGGTAATATTTTTTTTAGACATATTATTTGCATCTGTTAGTAGACTGTTATTTTGAGACATGAAAAATTTAGTTGATAGATCAACTACAGGCTACACGTTGCCATGGGGCTGGAAGAAGGTTGGACTTTGCTTAGTTGGCTAACACACATTTCCACAGAGCATCAGTTTGGGAGCCAACACACACACACCACAGTTGAAGAAGTTGTAGCAGTTTGAGGGGAAAAGAGAGTTGGTCAGGAGGATTCTTTTGGATGGGATCTTGGAGCTTGCGGTCAAATACAGATTCAGAAGAGTAAAGTTGTAAGCATTTTGGTTTTTTCTATTTTTATTTCTTTTGTTATTAGTTCTTGTTTTTTAGTTGACGTTGATCGATTTTGCGAGCTTCGGTTTTTATGAGATTTGTTAAAATGAAAGCTGGACATGGCTACTTAAATTCTGAACATCACATTACAATTTTTGTCATTGTAGAATTAACAGATGTTTTGAGGCTTTTTTCCCACTTTATTTGATTTGTTTGGATTGATGCATCATATATGCCGGTTGTTCTCTCTATATGTTTGAAGCTGTTATGTAGTTACTCTCACTACTTGTCCACCTAAAGTGGCAACTGGCAAGTCAGCCCTATCTAAATCCACAATTTACATCTTAAACCTTGATTAGTCAATCAAGTAATACCGATTTGCTGCCAATGGCAACTCATGGTTTCTTGGCGATGATCTTTTGCTTGAAACTGTCTAAATACTTATATAAAATTGGTTTTATATGGAGTGAAAGTCTTTATATGCCTTAATGATTCAATAGTGATGGTAACATACTTATCCCTCGGTAGGAAGTCTCAATGCAAGTAGCTCAGAATGCTGCAACTATGTAAAAGCTCTTTGGTGAGAAGAAAGTGTAATAATGCTTGTGGTTAGTAGCTTAAAACTTGTACTTTAGATAATTTTGGTGAATTGTTAGATCATTTGTAAGACTATTGTTCAATTGTTAGATCATCTGTAAATTGTTATCTTTAATATTTGCTCATCAAAGAAGGAGATGTCTAGAAATGAGAACCAAGATTAGGATCCAGATAACATTCCTGAAACTAACATCAATGGAAACTCAGATCACATTCTAAATCCACTGTTAAATCAAACTTAAGACACATGTAACTTCAAAGCATTCGAAGATGAAGACCCGCCTGAATTAAATGGAACCACACACAACTAACCCGCAATCTTGGATTCAAGAGACTGAGAAAGCTTTTGAATTAGTGGAAGTAGGAAATGATCAGAAAACTAAACTTGAATCTTGTATGCAAAAGGGTGAAAAGTTGCATTTTGATACGAGAAATTTGCAGTATATGAGCTTGGCCACCAGATGCTTGTAATCATGATATCATAATTAAAGGTATGCATAGTAGCATGGGAAAAGAGATGATAGTGTGATTGTGTTTATACTAACCTATAACCTGAATACTATGTAGATAGAACTCAGGTACGAAGTGTTTGACATGACATTAATTCGAGTTACAGAGTAAATTTCTAAATTTCATGATTTAGGAACCCTGCCCTTATCTCGAACTATTTTTTAGAACAATAAATTACTATGGTAAGCAATTTAGTTAGATGTATTTAAGCAGCTGGGTTATGTTGATTAATTTTAAGATACATTTATTTAAGCAGTTCAGGAGATAATGCTGAATTGGGGGTGACTCGGATAATGCAACACACATTCAACTCGATCAAGAGAGCCGGATTCTAAATGTCAAAATAAGACGAAAAAGACAGACCTGGATTCAATGATAAATTAATTTGTAATACCAATGTAAAAACTGTTTTCTAGTATCTGCACAGATGTGATTAGGACAAGAATGCCAGAACAAGAACCTGTACATGTTATACTATAGTCTTTGCACTTTCTTCCTTGATAGACACAGATTGATGGGTATCGTAAAGTAATCCCGTCTTATATTCTAACTTCCCCTTCTAGGCCAATCTGTATTCATCCAATCTTTTCTTTCCTATAGGGTTGATCGTATAGTTCATCTTACCAATAGTTGTTTCAGATTTTAATATTTGAATTCATGGCCTCCACGAGTTATAATCAATCCGCAATATCTTCTACTGCAACTTCACTTCATACTCTGTGGGATGTTTTCTTGAGTTTCAGAGGTAAAGATACACGATATACGTTTACTGATCACCTATACAAAGCCTTACAACGCTCTGGCATACGAACATTTAGGGATGATCCTGAGCTGAGTAGTGGCGAAGTAATCTCACGTGCATTGCCTAAAGCTATTCAGGAATCCAAAGCCTACATTGTTGTCCTCTCGGAAAACTTTGCTACTTCATCATGGTGCCTTGAAGAGCTAGTAGAGATCCTCACTTGTTACAAACGAATGAAAAGTTTGGTTGTTCCTGTGTTCTACAACATTGATCCATCTGCTGTGCGATACCAAATTGAGAGTTTCAGAGAATCTTTTGAAAAACATCAAACTCGTCATGATGCTGAGAAAGTGAACGAATGGTGCCTTACACTTAATGAAGTTGCTGACATTTCTGGATACCATATATCTGAAAACACGCAAGTCTGAGTAATTAAATTAATAAATTTATAGTTTGAGATAAGATTAAGTTAGAAACAGGGGGGAAATTTATCGAGGAACTTTATGTTTTTTCTTCGTTTGAATAGAACAAGAAACTTGACAGAGGGGCTTAAGAATAGTTTGGGTTAATCTGATGGATGTTGTCTGCAGATGGCATTAAAGCACACTCTTTGCATAACTGCTGAATAACCATTTAAAGATATTTTGCTCAACTATATATGATGTATGTTCTCATTTAAGAAATTGCATTGCAGGTCTCAAGCTGATATCATCGATGAAGTTGTTGATAGGGTTTTACTTGCAATCAATCCCATGACATTGGATGTTGCCAAATATCCAGTTGGGTTGGATTGTCTTGTTAAAGCCATATCAACGCTGTTAAAAAGTGACACAGAAGGTGTCATTAGGATCGGTATACATGGTATGGGTGGAGTTGGTAAAACAACTCTTGCTAAAGCTGTGTATAACCAACACTGTCAACGATTTCAGGGCAGCTGCTTCTTAGCGAACGTTAGGGAGGCTTCAAGAACAGAACAAGGCCTAGTATGTTTACAGAAGCAACTTATTGGTGATGTTCTTAAACGTAACAACATTAACATTGACAATGTTGACCAAGGAATTGAGTTGATAAGAGCCAGAATTTGTTCAAGAAAAGTCCTAATTGTTATTTATGATTTAGATGATCCAAAACCACTGGAAGTTTTGGAAGGATCATTTTCTCCAGGAAGCGTAATTATATTAACGACAAGAAATGAAGATCTGTTGGATTCACTGGAAGTGGAAGCCAAATACAAGGTGACTGAACTGGATGATGATCAGTCACTTCAACTTTTTGCACAGCATGCATTTGGAGATGATAAACTATCCAAGAAATTCACAGAACTGTCTAAAGTTATTCTAAAACGTGCTAGAGGGCTTCCGTTAGCTCTTAAAATATTTGGCTCGAACATGCTTAACAAACCTGAGGAAGACTGGAAATGGTTCATCGACAGACTGAATCGTGCTCCCATTGACGATATAGAGAAAAAACTTTTGGTCAGCTTTGATGCTTTGAAACCGATTGATCCTGTGTTGCAGGAAATTTTCATGGATGTTGCGTGTTTTTACATTGGACAGGAGATAGAACCGGTTGTTAAAATAATGGAAACTTGTTACACGTACGTTGATCGTGGTATTGACATTCTAAAGAAAAGATGTATGATAACGATCGATGAGTATGGTATTTTGGGGATGCATGATCTGCTTCGGGATATGGCCAGGGAAATTGCACGCAACAACTCTCCTGAGGAGCCTGGAAAACATAGTAGATTGTGGGTACCAGAAGATATAGGCACTGTGTTGAAGAATCGTAAGGTAATATTAGGCTTTTCATTGCTATCAATGTGTGTGTATGTATGTCAATTAGCTCCCAAGAGCAAATGTGAATCAGACGAAGCACAGATTTAACTTACTCTGTAGCACTTTTACTTTCTAGTAAAATGTTTATTTTATATTGGTCATTCATCAACATTTCTTCATGATATATCTGTTAGGGGTCAAAAACAATTCAAGGTATCATCTCGAACAATTTCAACTACAAGAATGAAGTCCAGGAAGTAACATTTTCAGCGGAATCATTTAAAAAGATGAGTAAATTAAGATTTTTGTACCTCAATAACGTAAATCTCACTGGAAGCTTTGAACAGACATTTGAAGATTTGAGGTGGCTTTATTGGGAGTGTTGTCCTCTGACGAGCTTACCTTCTGAATTTTACCCCGAAAAACTGGTTACCCTTGAGTTGCCTCGTAGCAAAATGATAAGAATGTGGGAGCAAAACATGGTAGGTATTCTGAGCATGAATCTTGCAAATATGATAGTTTGTACAAAAGTGTCTGTTTTATATCTTCCAATTACTCATTTTGGCAGGTTTCGCAGGATTTTGTAAAGTTGAAGACTCTAAACATGTCGAACTCTCCAAATTTAATTGCAACACCAGATTTCACTAGATTACCATATCTTAAAACATTAAATCTTGGGGGCTGTAGTATTTTGGAGGAGGTCCACATCTCAATTGGAAGTTTAATGACTCTTGTTGACTTGGATTTGCGGAATTGTTCTAAACTTACAACTCTCCCAAGCAGTATTTGTAACTTGATAGCATTGGAAGTTTTAACAATTGCTGGTTGCAGTAGTCTGGAAGTATTGCCTATAGAACTGGGGTACATTGAATCCCTTGAGGTGCTTAATGCGTGGGGGCTAACTGTCTCAACGTTACCTGATTCTATCGGAGATTTAAGTAATCTGGTTGAGCTGAGATTATCATATAACGATAACCTTAAAACTCTTCCAGACAGCATTTGTAACCTCAGATCACTGGAACTTCTAGATTTCCGTTTTTGTGAGAAGCTAGTAGAAGTGCCAGATGGACTTGGGAAGATTACAAGCTTAAGCGAGCTACGTGCAAGTAATGCTACTCAATTAAAAATGATTCCTGATATTAGTCAGCTTTCAATTTTAACAGAACTTGATCTTAGTGGTTGTCATCCTCTACTGTCCATCGCAGAACTTCCCTCTAATCTGAAATGGATAAATGCAACCAGTTGTACATCTTTAGTAAGATTACCAGACCTATCCAATTTAAAACAGTTGGTGATGTTAAACCTCAACAATTGTAGAAGTTTGACGGAGATTCAAGGCTTAGAGGGACTCACCTCTTTAAAAGTACTTACATTGAGAGGTTGCAACTCTTCTCTTTTGGCATACACTTTGACAGAGCACTTCTTTCAGGTTTGATCTCATTCTCTTATGAATTATGAGAAATAATCATGTGTTATCTATGTAATTGGAATCCTTAGTATAATTTCAGTCGGTTCATACTTTCGGGTTAACCTTTTCTTTTATATGTTGATGCAACAGATATTTTCTGGTTTTGGGCATATAATGGATATTATGATTTCATCAGCAGAGTATCCGGACTGGATTAGTCAATCAAGTGACTTGGTGAAACAAATGTCATTCGATCTGCCTCCAGATGCGTCAGATAATCTCCAGGCGATTGTTTTTTGCTTTGAATGTGGGGGTACATTTAAAATTGATTATTTTGTTAAGAATACCACAAGCGATTTTATGTGGTGCAACCGTACTTATGCTCAGAATGACAATGATTCATTGATGCTAATAGTACCAAGATCAATCTTGTCAACCACAGATGCTATTACTAGAGTTGAAGTAAAATCAAATGTAGAAATGATTTATGGGATTCATCTGCTGTACAAAACGGAGATTACAATGATTAGCGCAGATGACAACGACATGAATAACGTAGAAGATGAAAATAGCTACCATTATAAATGATTAAAAACATGTGGAGGGTGGACTTGATAGTGCTCTGTTTCGTTGATGCTAGTCGATTGTTTCTTCATTGCTTTGTTTTGGTTTGATGACTAGTTGGAGCATGAAGTTAATCTGACAAACTGCTTAATGCAGATGAGTGATTGGGTACCAGGATGTTGCAATGTTCTCTGTGATGGAGATGAGTGAGATTAGTGCATTTGATCAGGGAGTATCATTTGCAGCACAAACATTCAAAAGGACGAGTAAACTAAGATTTCTTTACCTCAATAAAGTTAATCTCACTGGAAGCTTTGAACATACATTTGAAGATTTGAGGTGGTTTTGTTGGAAGCGTTTTCCTTTAATATGTTTACCTTCTGAGTTTTATGCCCAAAAACTTGTTACCCTTGAGTTGCCTGATAGCGAAATGAGAACATTGTGGGATTCAAACATGGTTAGTACGTTTCATAAATATATTATAACAATTATGGCAAAAATGTCTGATTTTATTTCTTCCACCTGCACTTGTATCCACAGGTTCCACAGGTTTTTGAAAATTTAAAGCCTCTAAACATGTCGAGCTCTCCAAATTTAATCATGACACCAGACTTCACTAGATTTCCAGTTCTTGAAACTTTAAACCTTAGGGATTGCAGTAGTTTGGAGGAGGTTCACATATCAATTGGAAGTTTGGTGAGGCTTGTGTCCTTGAATTTGGAGAATTGTAGTAATCTAAGTAGTCTTCCGGACAGTATTTGTAGCTTGAGAGCATTGGAAGTTCAAAATATTACTTGTTGCATTAGTCTAGAAGAATTACCGGATCAACTTCTTTAGAATATCTTAATCTTAGTAATTGTGTGTGTATGGAAAGGTTACCAAATCTTTCCGATTTGAAATTATTGAGGAATAAAATAGGAGTTTAGTATAGTCATTGTAGTGGAAAGATATTGGGCTCTATATAAAGCCCCACCTAGCTCATTGTAGGGTTAGAATCCAGTTGCAATGTAGTCATTAAAGAGATTCTGTCTTCTTCCTCTTCTTTTCTTTTCTTGTTCATCATTAAAACATAGATAGTTATATACATTAATATATAAAAGTTATCATGGTATCGGAGCCTCCGATTCTCGAGGCCTAACATATAATATGTACTATCTTTACGTGATTTGATAACAAATAATATGTACTATCTTTATGTGATTTGATTTCATCGTAGTTTTGAGAAGTTTTCGGTGAAAGCTCGACGGCAACAACATGGTTATTCAATTAGATATAGTTTTAAGAAGTTGTTGCTGCTGGAGGTTATCCTTAACTGAAGAAGATATAATGTTGTTTGTGAAAATGTTGTGAGTTTTGTGATACCACGTGAGGTGTTTGATAGATATCCTAAGAGAAGCAATGTTTTCATTGGGTTGTTTATTTGGTCAGATTGATTTCACAATTTCACATTAGAGGAGGACTTTCAAAGATTATCATTTTAGTCGGAGCGGGTCACACCGGTTCGTCGCTTAGCAACGGAGGTCTGCCTCTTCTTTTTCATTTCTGACACTCCTTTTTCGTCATTCAGCCAAGATGAAGAAGAGAACTTGTAATAATTCCTCAAAAATAAATCCCTAAATGAATGTTCCAATGCTCTTGATTTTATTTAGTTGTTGCTACAAATGTATTGCATCTATTGTTGTTGGGAGGTGTGGCTGGATTCGGAAAAATAAGGTTTATCAGTATTTTATTAAATCTACTGTGGTCAAGTTTAACAATGTTGGATATTTGGGGAATTTGTTTTTCGGTGAAGTTCCGGTTGAGATTTGGAATTTGTGGCGATTGGAAGATTTAAGGATGGGTAATAATTCTGAGTGGTTTGGTTCATGCTGAAATTTCAAGAAAAATGTGGAAACGTGTTGTGTGTTCTTGTTCTTGTTCTTGACAGAAGGTTAGCTTATAGGATAAATTCCTGATTCTTTGTGAAATTAGAACTTAGAAGTTTAAAGATGCTTGGTGGCAATCAATTTTCAGGCACTGTTCCTTCTAGTTTAGGCAATCTCATTTAGCTAGAATCTTTGAACTTGAGGGATAAGGGATAATAATCTTAATGGAAGCTTGCCTAAAGAGTTGACAGGTTTCAGCAACTTGACTGTGTTAAATCTCGGAGGAAATAAGTTATCTGGGGTAATCCCATCAGAAGCTGAAAATTTATGAATTTTATCTGTTCTTAATTTGATTAATGCTGGTTTTTCGGGTTAAATACCTTGTAGTATCGGAAATCTTTACAAGTTAAATATTCTTGATTTAAGCAGGCAAGATCTTTCTGGGGAGTTGCCACTTGAAATTGCTCGTTTACCCAATTTGCAAGTGATTTTGCTTCAGGAAAATAAGTTGTCTTGTGATGTTCCTAAAGGATTCATTAGCTTATTAGCATTAATCTACTTGAAACTTTCGTCGAATAACTTCTCTGGTCACATACCATTGACGTTTGGTTTTCTCAAGTCATTACTTGTTCTTTCCTTGTCCAACAATAACATTTCTGGTTCTGTTTCACCAGAACTTAAAAATTGTTCTGCTCTTCTTACATTAAATCTTGGCTCTATTTTTTTAAGGGCCATATTCCGCCTGATCTCTCTCGTCTGTTTAATTTGACTAAGCTGGATTTGGGCAAGAACAATTTGACAGCAGAAATATCAGACGAAATTTCCAGATATTCTTCCTAGGAATTATTATCCAATCACCTTCCTGCAATAACCTTGAAGGTGAGCTTCCTGCATTGCTTGGTGCTCAATTCAACCAGGCATCATTTTCAGGGAATGGCCAATTGTGTAGAAGACCACTGGACAAGAAATGTGAAGGGGAATGTCAGTAATAGAAAGAAGAGGCTGATCCTTTTAGTTATTGTGGCTGCAAACGGGGGTTGCTTCTACACTCACAGCCTTCTCAAATGGTGGAAGAGATTGAAAGAAAAGGCAACTGGAAAGAAAAAGTCTACTCCGACAAGAGCAAGTTTTGGGGGACCAGTAGTAGACAATACTAAAGAGTTGCCAATATCTTGAGCCGACTGAGAGCCAAGGCAGGAGATAATATATCAGAATAGTGTGTAAAGTTCGTTGGGATTTGTTGGTTGCTCCTTAGTGAGCTTGTTCCCCTTGTGTGTTGTGCCCTTTTATGGGTTGTTGAAGCCGAGAGGTCATACCATTGAAGTGACTGAGTACTCGTGCTTGTTTTGAGCTCTGTGAGCATTTACAGTTGAGCTTGCATTGCGTCAAGTTGGCTGATATTATTGAAGCCAAGAGGTCGCTCCAGTGAAGTGACTGAATACTTGTGCTTGTTTTATGCTCTGTGAGCATTTACAGTTGAGCTTGCATAGCGTCAAGTTGGCTGATATTGTTGAGCTCTGTGAGCAAATGTCCTCTAATGACATGTAAAGACGGGATTCCTCTAATGGCAATCAAAGTTAGGGTCTTTTAATGGCGAGCAAGGTCAGGACTTAAATGAAGTTAAAGCAGTCCTTTATTGGCAAGCAAAGGCGGGACGTGCCAGCCATCACATTTCGTCTTAGTAACTGTCATCTCTCTTACTGATTCGTGTAATTTTGTGGGCATGGCAAGTCAATCTGATCCCCATAGCTCTGCTTTTTTCTGCTGCAGAGTTGGAATTTCTTGCTGAAGATGAAATGGTTGAGATTGTTCCGAATATGAGGATGGATCCTCTCAATTTGAGATCTGGGGATTTTGGACCTTTTCGCCCGCAAATCGCAACACAGGTGCCTATATGGAGGCTAGCAGTGGCCTTAAAGAAGAGAGGGAAGTGTACTACAAGACTTCCTGATTGGATGTCAGTTGAAAAGTTAACGCAGGTTTTGGAAGCAGAGCGTGACTCGGCTCGGGATTTTCAACCACTTCCATTTCATTATGTAGAGATCGCAACACTTCTTTTTGACCATGCTCGTGATGACATTCCAGACATATATATGTTGAGGTCTCTTATTGAAGACATTAAAGATGTTAGATTCCACAAAATTGGCACTGGATTGGAGATAATATCTGAGCGTACTTATGCAGTAAAGCTGTTAAACTTGTCAGCAATGGAAGTGAATATAGTATGCCCATTTGTAGCAAAAGCTCTCGAGACATTTTATAAACTCGATAGTCCAGAGATGATACAGGATGCAGAGAGAAGGCCTGATGCACGTTCACAAGCAGCTGATGGTGGACCAAGACGTCCGCTTAGACCTCGATGAGAAGGTTCACGGCAACAACTGCAATCTCCTTCATTTATGCAAGAGGCTTCCAGCAGGACCGACACACTTACGTAGATTGGTGGAAGTCACGTGAAAGTTACTAACTTTCTTTGCCTGGATTCCAAGAAATTCTCTGAAGCTGGAATATAGCGCCAGCAAATTTAACATTTGGCGGATCCCTTCTGTTCTTTAAGGCACAGCAGTAGTGAGGGCATTTCATGTAAATTAGTAAATTTCTATCAAGCAAGGAGGAAATTTCCACCAGAAAAACAGATTGCATAATATCTTTAAGAAAAAACAGATTGCATATTATCTTTTGAAGTCCCAGCTGTAGTACTGTACTTACTAGCAGTAGCAAGTTTATAGCTTCAAGCTAAGAGTTTCACTTTGTTCTTACTCATTAGCTTGAGGGGGAGTATTGAGGAATAAAATAGGAGGTTAGTATAGTCATTGTAGTGGAAAGATATTGGGCTCTATATAAAGCCCCACCTAGCTCATTGTAGGGTTAGAATCCAGTTGCAATGTAGTCATTAAAGAGATTCTGTCTTCTTCCTCTTCTTTTCTTTTCTTGTTCATCATTAAAACATAGATAGTTATATACATTAATATATAAAAGTTATCAGAAATACATGGAGGAATTGGACCTTACAAATTGTAATGGTTTGACAGAAGGTGATGATATTGCAATAACAGCAGTTGAAGAAATGTTTTACGGACTTCATCTAACGAACAATGACAGCGAGGATGACAGCGTGATTGGCAATGTAGAGAATGAAGGAAGAAGCAATTACCCAGACAATGATTTGGAAAGGAGCGAGAATTGGTTATCTCCTGGGAGCACCGCAGTCAATGTAGAACAAAAGAGAAGCTATCCCACACTCACACTAATTTGGGACGTCAAATGAACCTGTTATCTCTTGGCAGCAACATTGTGAGTGTAGAAGAAGAAAGTAGATGCCCTTCTAAATTTAAAGGAAGTCCTCTGTATGAAATTTGTATGGGAGAGTATCCAGCATAATACATTCTCCATTGCATGTCCAAATCCACAATCCACAATCTCGCAGACTCTGATCTCCTCTGTTCACTATCTTCTTCACCTTCAGGAAAGTTGCTAAAGTCACAATCCTCAAACAGAGTCAAGATATCATCTGACTCCCTGGCGCTTTCATGACTGTTGACCGTTAAAGGAATCACTCGTACGACAAAGGCCCCTTCCTCATACGTGACTAAGAAACTATAGAGGCAGCAGGTTTTGAGGAGATTAAGAGAGGGAATAAGGACAGAAAGAAAGTCAGTTGTTTTAGTGATGAGGATGAGTGAGGTGGTTTAGGAAATTGAATTTTTGTGTTGATGTATTTTGTCAGGTATGAAGTCTGTAAGCATTTAAAATGATTATTAGTTCTTTTGATTTTGATTATTAGTGTTGCTTGATTCTTGTTAAAATGATGTTTATTTTGTTTGTCATTATTTTCCAGTTGTATAACAGGTGGTAAATAAACTAGAAGGTAACTATATATATGTCACAAACTCATCCATCCTATAAAAATGCTTCCTAGACATAACACTTGCATCTCTATAAATTAAATTACGAGAGACGAAACTGAGTGAAAGGAATAAGAAGGATATAATAAATTCGGTCCGGTGTGTAATTGTCTCCTTAAATCTTATTAGCCAACATCGTATGTGTGACCAAGTACAACATCCCAGAATAAAGCGAATTTCAGTGATGTAAGAACTTGAACAGAGCTAAAATGTATCACCATTCACCAGTATTGTAGAACTGTAAAAAGCTTAATTAGTGTTTATAAGCTACTGTGTACAATCTTGGTTAATCTGCAATTTGTGCCAAATGACAGGAATAATTCGTAAAAAGCCAACTTATTTGTGTTTTTTGTTTGGCTTGTTTTTTCTTTTGCTGTCTTCCACAACAGTATACGAAGCTGATGCGCCTGCTTCTCTTCCTTCTCTCTCTGCACGTAGCCTTTTTTGCCTCTTCTTTTTGTTGTACCGGCCGCCACTTGCCATGGACCGATAGACGAATTTAGGTAAGAGAGTGGAGAGTCTGAACTTAACAAAAATGCTGTCCATGGATGCTAAACTTAAGAGTCTAGGTTTAGCAGGGTTGGCTGCTACAATCTGTAAAAACAAACAATTAAGCTAAGTGCGTGCGTTGATGTATAACACTAACAGTTGCAAAAACTAGAGAACCAGAGCATGGATTAAATAAACGCGGAATAAGAAGTATACGATAAATCCGAGCGGTCTATGAATTAAATAAACGCGGAATAAGAAGGATATCATAAATCACAGTCGCTTAAGTATCTTCTTCAAGCTTATTAGTCATTACCGCACATGTGAGAAGCATCTTGTCACACAGTAAAAAATATTGTGCACGAACGTCAATCCCTGCTAACTTTTGAACCGTGCTAATGGAGGACGGGAGAAGTTTTTTTCATGTGCAGCTATGTTTCGAGATAACCCTAAGAGAAAAGTCTATATCTATATATCTTAATGACTACTACCTAATTTACCCATGGGTAAATAAATTTATCCATGACCCAAATCCTATATATTTTGGCATATCCATGGACTATCCAATTAGTTTCAATTGACCCATCTTAATTACTAATTATCTATTTTTGAATTTCAAAATCAGCCTATCTATGAAAAATAATTTCAAAAAAAACAAATCATGCATGATTTTCTCATTCTGTTACATTACTCTTTCACTCTTCCTCCATACTCTCTCTTTCTCTCTCACTCTCTCTCTCTCGCTCGGTCTCTCTCTCGCGAATTAGACGCTACAATGGATGACCATTGGATCTGAAAACTGAATCAAGGAGAGAATTCTTCAAAGAGTACCTTCAACAAATATGTTAGTAGAAATAACCCTCCATTGCTCCTTTCCATGCATGCTTTGTCCTGAGTGAAATTCGATGGCTCGATAGATAAAATAATATTCTAATTGTCAAGGCAAATGGTACAGTTCTCTTATGCAAATGGGACAGTCCCTTTACAAATGAGACAGGGTATGAGACAGTCTCAATTACACTGCAGAAAATAAATAACAGAAATAAAATGCAGAATGCTGAAAACTGAAAAGTAAAAATACCAGAAGTTTTCACTTGGTTCGGCCCCTACACCTAGTCTATGGCCTACATCCAAGTCCCCATGCCAACTAGCATAGAGAATGTATTATATCAACTTTAATAAAAGAACTTACAGTCTTTTCCTTGATTACAAATATAGCACCTGAAAGAAACCCTTTCCCAAGCTACCTTGCTACCTAGCCCACTGCTATTCCTTAGCCTTCTAGCTACCTTGCTATACTTTGAAATCAAGCTTGCCACAACCCGGCACAAAGTTGATATGAATACACGAGTACAAGAATAAACAAATTGATTACAACTCAAACTAGGTTTCTTGTTTTTCTGGATATGAATATCTCGGGTATGAAACAAGAAAATGATTTCAGATGATGAAAGATTCTCGTGAAAGTGTTAGCTACAAATCTGAAATGAAGAGTTGTATTTATAAGCAAAGTTCTAACAGATTTATTTTCAAACACAAGATAAGATTGGAAGATAAGTTTGTTTGAAAATATTTGAATAAAACTTTGAAACTAATCTGTTAGTACGTTTGAAAAAGATAAATCAAGTAAAGAGATAAGGCTTGAGAGATTTAAACTTGATTTATAAGATAAGGTGGTGAGTTTGTTTGAGATAAGGTTTATCCAGATAAACAAGATTTACACAAAACTCTAACAAACCTAATCCTGAGAAATAGCCACTGCTGGAAAATCTGAACAAACTGCAAAGCTTGAATCTCGTTTACTTGCATTCTGTTTATCTTCTGTTTATCTGCAATCATCATAAACCTGAACATCTAACACTGAGCTCACCCTTGAGAATGCATTTACCACACATAAGACGCGTCCTGACACATTGGGCGCGTCCTGACTTTCATGAAGCCTGTATTGTTCTTCCAACAACTCCCTCTAATGACATTTTACAGAGACAGGACGCGTCCTAAACATCTGGGTGCGTGCTCCAACTTTCATTGCTAAAGGACCACAACTGCTAGGTACCTCCACCATGGTAGACGCGTTCTACGTCCCTGGACGCGTTCTACACCAAGCAAGTACTTTCAAAACCTCCTTACCACAAAATCATCTTTAATAAACATTCTCACGAAAAGTGGGCGCGTCCTACTTATATGGGCGCGCCTTGATCTTCTCCTTTGCACGCAACGCCGAGTTTGACTTTAATCAACCCGCGTTTGACCCGCATTGATCCAATGCCAAATTTTGGGTATAACAATCCTATTCTGCAAGATATTTTCGTAGATATTGCTTGTTTTTACATTGGATGGAAGAAAGAAGATGCTGCTAAAATAATGGAAACTTGTTATACTTTTGTCAACCGTAATATTGAAATTCTTAAGAAACGAAGTCTAATAACAATCGGTGATGAAGATAAGTTGGGGATGCATGATCTGCTTCGGGACATGGGAAAGAGAATTGCACGTAATGATTCCCCTGAGAGCCTGAGAAGCATAGTAGATAGGTAATATCGATATATAGGCAGCTCTATTACTATCTGTACTCTTTATTAATAAACGAAACCATGTATAATTTGGTGCTAAAAGTACCAAAATACCAAAGTACCAAATCCTCACATAAGTTGACTTCTATTCTCTATAAACTTTGTTTTTAACATAAATCGATTTCTATTCTTTGTAAATTTTATTTTTATTTTAGTTAGTGTTCACCCGATCGTCTATTTACTTTTATACAATAAAAAAATTAAACAATTTGTAAATTATTTAAAAATTTATTAAGTTATGTTAAATTAAGTAAAATAACTTAAATTTATTTTTAGTTTTTGAGAAACTACAAACTATTAATAAACTATTAACACGAACGGACTTAAATTCTCTGTAAACTTTATTTATTTATAAATTATATTAAAAATTTATTAAGTTACGTTAAATTAAGTAAAATAACATATATTTGCTTTTGTTTTGAAAAACTATACTAACTACAAACTAAACTATTAACACGAATTGACTTCTATTCTCTGCAAACTTTATTTTCTATTTAGTTAGTGTCAATACTAGTGTCAGTTTATTTTTAAATTGGATAATATTATTTTAAAAATAATTAAGTAATATCAAATGACTTTAGTAAGATTTATTAATTTTTAAACTGAAATTTATTGATTTAACGATCGTATTAACACGAATTGGTTTCTATTCTCTGTAAACTTTATTTTATATTAGTTAGTGTCAGTCTTGTGTCAGTTTACTTTTAAATTGGATAATTTTTTTTAAAATAATTAAGTAATGGCAAATGACTTTATTAACATCTAATAACTTTTAAACTGAAAATTATTGAGTTAACGATCATATTTGTTACTGTCCATCACGATGTTTATTTACTTTAAATTAAAAAATATATTTTAACAGTAACAAATTTATGGGCTGTATTTAGATTATATTAATTAATATTAAATTAAGTTTAATAACATCTATTTACTTTTAATTTGTAAATTATTTTTTTATCGATAATTAAGTAATTTTATATAATCTATATTAAAAAGGATAATTACAAAATAATTATCAAATAATATTAATTAATATTAAATTATCTAAAGAATATATATTTGGTTCATAAGATAGAGATACAATTTGTTTAACGAAAATAAAACTAATATGTTAGATTTCTGTATCAAGTAAAACAATGCAAAATTAGAATTATAGTGAAAAATTTCACAAATGATTCGATTCTTTTTAACCACATAACTATTTTTTACAAGTACCAGTTTATGATTTGATATTAATATATTAATTTTAATTCGTGTTTCGCACGGATTATCAACTATCTATACTAATAAGCGAAATCATATTTAGGTCCCAAATCTTGGTACTCGCTATAAAATAATACAACTATTTTTAAAATTTTATGTAATAAAATCTCAACGGACAAAAACTAATTTCTACTATCTGTAAATTTTATTTACCTTCAATTTTTATTTGTTGCTAAACATCCAAGCGGTTTAGTAAAATATAATCGCATTAGTTTTTTTAACTACATAGTTTAACAGCATTTTATCTATTATATTTATATTTGTATTTTGCACGAATAGTAAGTCTATTCGGACGGGTTACCAACTAGTATCCAATAATTGAATATATGATCATTTACTCTTCCTATGAATTTTGTAGGAAACTATGGTCACTTGTAATATGAAATTGTTTTAAAGAAGCACAAGGTAACTTACTCTGTTTCTCCTTTTTTTTCTTACATTTACTAGTAACACATTGGTCATAAAAAAAATTCTTTTGTTTATGCGTGTGTGTGAATTAGGGGACAAAAGCCATTCAAGGTATCATTTCGAGCAACTATCGCTATGGCTTTGAGAATGCCCTTGATCAGGGAGTATCATTTGCAGCACAGACATTCAAAAGGATGAGTAAACTAAGATTTCTTTACCTCAATAAAGTTAATCTCACTGGAAGCTTTGAACATACATTTGAAAATTTGAGGTGGTTTTGTTGGACGCGTTTTCCTTTAAAATGTTTACCTTCTGAGTTTTATGCCCAAAAACTTGTTACCCTTGAGTTGCCTGATAGCGAAATGAGAACAATGTGGGATCCGAACATGGTTATTACGTTTCATAAATATGTTATAACAATTTAGGTAAAATTGTCTGATTTTATTTCTTCCACCTGCACTTGTATCCACAGGTTCCACAGGTTTTTGATAATTTAAAGACTCTAAACATGTCGAGCTCTCCAAATTTAATCATGACACCAGACTTTACTAGATTTTCAGTTCTTGAAACTTTAAACCTTAGAAATTGCAGTAGTTTGGAGGAGGTCCACCTATCAATTGGAAGTTTGGTGAGGCTTGTATCCTTGAATTTGGAGAATTGTAGTAATCTAAGAAGTCTTCCGGACCGTATCTGTCGCTTGAGAGCACTGGAAGTTTTTAAATATTACTTGTTGCACTGGTCTAGAAGAATTACCGGATCAACTGGGGAAGCTCACAAGCTTAAAAGAGCTTCATGCAGTTAATGTTAATCTGCTAAAAATGCTTCCTAGTATTGATCAGCTCTCTAACCTAGATGACCTGGATCTTAGACATTGCAATAATTTGTTGTCCATATCGGAACTTCCTCCTAATCTGAAAAGGATAGAGGCTGAAAACTGTTGGGCTATAGAAAGATTACCAGACCTATCCAACCTGAAACAGTTGAAAAGGCTGAACCTAAGAAATTGTGAAGTTTTGACAGAGCTTCAAGGCTTGGAGGAAGTCACTTCTTTAGAATATCTTAATCTTAGTAATTGTGTGTGTATGGAAAGGTTACCAAATCTTTCCAATTTGAAATACTTGGAGGAATTGGATCTTACAAATTGTAATGGCTTGACAGAGATTTTAGGCTTGGAGGGACTCACTTCTTTACGAAAGCTTTACTTGACAGGCTGCAACTCATCTCTTCTGACATACACTTTGACAAAGCGTTTCTTTCAGGTTTATTTGATCTCAAACTCCTTGCAAATATTCACATAAATTCCATTTATTATATAGTAATCTAAATATTGATGTATTTTGCAACAGATATTCTCTGAATTTGGGCATAAGATTGAAATTTACTTTCCGTCAGCAGAGTATCCAGATCGGATTGAATGTATGTCAAAAATGTCAACAAATTCGCAGTCAAGTGCATCATACAATTTCCTGGCGCTCATCTTTTGCTTTAATACTTCCTATAGTTCAAGAGTTAATTGTTCGATTAACAACACCACAAGAGGTTTGACATGGGCTGATACTCTTTACAATAGTAATAATGGGGATGTATTAGATGTAATATTACCAGATTCAAACTTGTCACTTAGAGAAGGTGATGATATTGCAACAACAGCAGTGGAAGAAATGTTTTACGGACTTCATCTAACGAACAATGACAGTGAGGATGACAGCGTGGTTGACAATGTAGAAAATGAAAGAAGAAGCAATTACCCTGACAATGATTTGGAAAGGAGCGAGAATTGGTTATCTCCTGGGAGCACCGCAGTCAATGTAGAACAAAAGAGAAGCTATCCCACACTCACAGTAATTTGGGACGTAAAATGAACCTGTTATCTCTTGGCAGAAACACCATGAGTGTATGAAATTTGTATGGGTGAGTATCCAGCATAATACATTCTCCACCGCCTGTCAAAATCCACAATCTGCATCTCAAACCTCGACTACTCACTTGCAGACTCTGTTCTCCTCCGTTCACTATCTTCTTCACCTTCAGGAAAGTTGTTAAAGTCACAATCCTCAAACAGAGTCAAGATATCATCTGACTCCATGTCGCTTTCATGACTGTTGACTGTTAAAGGAATCAATCGTACGACAAAGGCCCCTTCATCATTCGTGTTAAAGAAATGAGAGAGGCAGCAGGTTTTGAGGAGATTAACAGAGGGAATAAGGACAGAAAAAATGTCAGTTGTTTTCGTGATGAGGATGAGTGAGGTGGTTTAGGAAATTGAATTTTTAAGTTGATGCATTTTGTCAGGTATGAAGTTTGTAAGCATTTAATTAGTTCTTTTGATTTTGATTATTAGTGTTGCTTGATTCTTGTTAAAATGATGTTTATTTTGTTTGTCATTATTTTCCAGTTGTATAACAGATGGTAAATAAACTAGAAGGTAACATCCATAGTAAAAATGCTTCCTAGACATAACACTTGCATCTTTATAACGAGAGGCGAAACTGATTGAGCGGAACAAGGAGGTAATAAATCCGAGTCTAGTGCATAATTGTCTCTTTAGAGCTTATTAGCCATCACCGTATGTGTGACCAAACAGCTTCCCATAATAAAACGAATTTCAGTGATGTAGCGAACTTGAACAGAGCTAAAATGTATCACCATCCACCAGTAGAGGACATTATATAACACTTGCATCTCTATGAGACCTGAAATAAATAGTTGAGCCTGTCACAGGCTATGCACTGTCTCTGTAAAAAAACAATATCTTTCTTTAAGAGGCAAAAAACAACATTCAATGTAGAACTTTAAAAGCTTAATTAGTGTATATAAGGTACTGTGAACAATCTTGGTTAATCTGCAATTTATGCCAAATGACAGGAATAATTCGTAAAAAAACTACAGTAACTTTTACTAGATCTTGCACTCATTTGTGCTTTTTGTTTGGCTTGTTTTTTCTTTTGCTGTCTTCCACAACAGTATACGAAGCTGATGCGCCTGCTTCTCTTCCTTCTCTCTCTGCACGTAGCCTTTTTTGCCTCTTCTTTTTGTTGTACCGGCCGCCACTTGCCATGGACCGATAGACGAATTTAGGTAAGAGAGTGGAGAGTCTGAACTTAAGAAAAATGCTGTCCATGGATGCTAAACTTAAGAGTCTAGGTTTAGCAGGGTTGGCTGCTACAATCTGTAAAAACAAACAATGAAGCCAAGTGCATGGATATGGTAAATCCGAGCAGTCTATGAATTAAATAAATGCTGAATAAGAAGGATATAATAAATCAGAGTCGCTTAAGTATCATTACCGCACGTGTAAGAAACATCTTGTCATGCAGTAAAAAATTTCAATCCCAACTTCTGAACCGTGCTAATGGAGGATGGGAGAAGTTTTTTTCATGTGCAACTATGTTTCGAGATAACCCTAAGAGAAAAGTCTACATTATATGAATATATATATATATACATATAGACTCGGATTAAAACTTCTTCGAATTAATTAAGATAGTTATAGATGGTAAGCAGCTAAATATTTTATGTAAACATGTGATATGTTTGAAGAGAAAATAGAGTGTATTAGGAATTGTATACAACTAGAATACATAAGTTAAATAATGTGGCTAACATATGGCGAATGTTGGTTTATGTTTGCATATATTTCTATTAGCCACCACTCTGTGTTGGCATGTTTGCATAAGTTAAATAATTTTGGCTAACATGGCTAACATAAGTTAAATAAACAACTAGACATAGTCTACTTATCCTACTAAAATATAAACACAGGTTATCCTATTATTTTTATTATAAATTTATAATTATTATAAATAAATATTTTAAAAATATAATATTACAGAATAAATATAAAATTTTAAATATTAACAAGAACCCGTGTATCGCACGGGATTTGAGTTAGTATAGAGTAAGGCCCAAAAATGAATTCTTTTAGAAAAATAGGCCCATAAATTATCTAATAATTGGCAAAATTACTGACCAGCTTTTTTAAATATTTTCGGTTGAATTTCCAAGTTGCATCTCAATATATAGCTAAAAGAATTTTGATCGAAAGAAATTTGAAGCCCAACATCAATTTGCTAGAAAGTTTTATTTGGCACACCCTGATGAAGGTGGTTGAATCTGCATAACTGATAAAGTCACTCTAATAAAAGTAAATATCGGCGCGTATTAAGATTTAGGATCGAAAAGCATAAAATTATGTCTTATGAAAATTAATATTACAAAAATATACTCCCTCTGTCCCCCTTATTAAATGTAGTTGTATATATATTTTTTAAAGTTCTTTTCTTTTAAATAAAAATATAATGTTCAAATTTTTGTACAAAAAAAGAATTTTTTTTAAAAAAATTACAGAAGTATAGAAGTATACTTTATAGTTGCCTTAAAATGCGTGTCGAACATGTGAAAAAAAAATGTAAAGAAATGAGGGGGCGGAGGTAGTACTCCCTCCGTCCAGACCAATTCTTTACGTTTGGTTTGGGCGCGGAGATTAAGAAATATGTATAAAGTAGTGAAAAAGAGAAAGAAAAGTGAATGTAGTGGTGGGACCTGTTAATTTTTAATGTATAAAAGGGAGATAGTGGAGTAAAAGTTGTGTGAAAAGGAAGGAAAAGTGAGAAAGTGATGGACCCATTGACTATTTTTGGTAAGTTTTGAAATAAAAAGAATTGGATGGGACATCCCAAAAAGAAAAATGTAAAGAAATGGTTGGGACAGAGAGAGTATATGTTAGGGTAATTCGGTAAATTTAATGTGTACCAAAATACATGTACCGTACCAGAATACTAATTATTAGAATCCTAATTATCTACTCCCTCCGTCCCTCCCAATTGTTATCATCTATATATTATTAATGACTACTCCTTAATTTACCCATTTTCCAAATGGGTACCCATAACCCATATTAAGTATAAAATCACTAGATTCATGGATATATCCACAAAATTTACCCAATGGGTAAATAAATTTACCCATGACCCATATTAAGTATAAAATCTATATATCCATGGATATATCCATATAAGTTTACCCATTTTTTTACCCATCAAAACACTAAACATGGATTTTTTTTGAATTTTAAAATTTAAACATCTTATCTAAGGAAAGATTTGCATGATTTTCTCACATCTGTTACTATACCAAATCAATTACATATCCAAAATTCATGCTTATACTAATTCAAATTCAAAAATCATTACTACTTTCCTTGATAATCATTATCTTTTCTTCTTTCTTTGTTACAGACCATATCAATCCATAATTTCAAAATTACTATTACATGATTATCTGATTTACCATTATTATCACCTACATCCATTTTCAAAATTAAATCCATAATTTTGTTCTCCATCTTCTTTTCTTCTTTATTATATTTCTATGGATATATATTTTGGGTGTGTTTATCCATTTCCATTTGTATATACGTTTGATTGTTTTGTAATCATACGCATCTACATGATGAATAATTGATCATTATTTTTATCATCCGTATTTGATTTTGTTTTCATATTTTGTTGTTTGTTTAGGTTTGATTACGGCGAAGAACAATTGTTTGGGATCAAAAATTATATTTTTCTCAGCCAAAACATGTAAAAATTGATGTCCCCTCGTGCAATTATACAAATTTCTTTTTTGAGATTTACATGTTTGATGAAATTTTTAAGAGAGGTTATTTTTATCCTCGGGTTCAATTTTGTTCCTAACGATATTTTATCATGTTTGTATTTCTGTAAGTATCTAATTTGTTTATTATATAGATTTTAATTAATTAATGTATAATACTTATTGAGTGTTGATTCTCAGCATACGAAACGAGTATGGAGAAACTCTTGCTCATCCAGAGCATCTGTAGATGGGTGATGATTGTTGATCGAATTTTCTGTGGGTGCATGTAAAAAATATTCAAATGTTAATCGAATTTTCGAATTTTTATTCTGCCAGATTTCTGCTATATAGATGAAAATGGTTCGTTATTCTTCTCTCTCGATCATGAATTATGAATTGCGATATTGATTTCTGACATGATGAATGTTATTTTGATAGTGTTTCATAAAAGTTCTCACCGAAGTTTTTTTTTTCTTATCATATTTGTTGTAATTACAGGTATGATGAAAGGGTAAAGTTATCTAAATTAACTACAAATGTCAGTTATATTTATGATTTTTTCAGGACAACGAATTGAATAAGGAGATGCAGTGGAGTGTTCTTTATTCTTTATTCTTTATTGGTTGTTCACCAATTCACGGTAACAACATTAGGTCATATGATTGAACCCAGCTGGTATGAGATTTTGAAACTTGAAAATTAGAACCTAAAATCTTGACATTAAATTTTGATAAATCAATTTGAAAGCTAACAATATTAGATTTAGTAGTTATAGATTATTTTTATCTATTTTTTTTATTTCAATGATAATCAGTTTTCTATATATAATATTTTAGATATAGGTTATACATTAGGTAATTGTAACATTTATTAAAATATTTTCAAATTTTAAACGATGGTAAATGACTTAGTTAATCATAAAAAATTGGTTTTATTTCCCAAAAATATACTATATTTAAGTAACTAAGCTAAAGTAATTTGCAAATGAAGTATAAATATTTTAGTAGATAGTAAATTATATATTAAGATAATTATTATACTTTTTTTAATATAAATGTAAATACCATAAATTGTTAAGCATTGAGAATGTGTACAGTTATTAAATCTTTTTCAATTTATAGAATTTTATTTTGTTTTAAGATATTTTTTCTTATAAATATATCTACATTACACTAAAAATTATTAAATTATCATAACTTAAAATCTCTAGACTGGGTAGAGGTATAATGTTGCAATAACAAGGATAGTAGTATAAAAAAACACATTATACCTTTAGTATATTTTATCATAATTTCTTCATTTTTTTCTTTTCAAAATATGATAGGGAAGAAAATAAGGTCTGGGTATGTAATTAATGTTGCATTAATCATAACAGAATTGGGCCAACAGCTAGGCCCATTTGAGAAGGCCCAAAACCCTGAATATTAATTAATTTCATAATTAATTAATAAGGGATAATTCAGCTGATAAGATGAGTCCTAATGGAGGAATAAATTTTTGTAGATTGACCCTCAAGGAACCTGGTGGGATAAGGAATCAGCTTCCTACCTCTTAGGACTCCAAAGTCCATTCTAATTCTGAGACTTGTCCACCAAGTCTCCTAACCCAAGTCCAATTCAAGGACTCCCAACATCTATATAAAAGGGGCCTCACCCCACCAATCAGAACTACGTTTTTTGGCTTGATTCTCTAATACACAGAGATACATAGGCATCTCGTAAGGGCAGAGTTAAGCTACGAAACACGAGAGCAGCCATTAAAGGCCTTGAGCTCCCGAACCTTTGCAATAAACACAACAATTAATATACTTTAGTTTTTTATCCATAACATTTGGTGCCGTCTATGGGAAAGCACAATAACAACCATGGCGAGAACACGGAGAACAATCAGAGCTCTTGAGGAAGGAACACCATCGGGGACAACCCAAGTGATTTCGTCAACCGTAGAGGTACCTCCTCATTCAACTTATGCAGCCACCCAAGGAAAAGCCCAGATAGGGGCAACTGAACCTCAGTCACAAGGGATGATTTCCTCTGCTACTCAAGGTACGAATTCCCAACTTCAACAACTATATACACCTGTGAGTTCTCGACCCATTGGGTATGAGTATTCAACTGTTGTGACTACTAACCTCCCTTATGGGATGCCCCTTTACCCCGAGGTTGGAGGAAGTGGACATGCTGGACGGGGTGAAGCACGAGGGCGATCGCCCCCCTATATACAAGGTTTGGCTCCTATCCCTGAGGATCAGGAATTTTCTGGTCCTTACACTGAAAGAGACTCCGAATCTTCGGAAGATGAAGTGGTCCCAAGAAGGAGGCGTGCTGGCAAAGAGCCGATGGCTGATGGTTGCCAACGTCCTAGGAGCACCCAAGGGACGAATTCCCAAGAAGTGCAGGAAAGGATCAGGGCTCACGAGGCTGAGATTCAAAGGCCGAAGCGCGAATTGGAGGCGCACCAGAACATCAGACCCCCACTACCTCCAAGGGGGAGGAATCATCCTCCTATCATAGACCTGGATGGTCCAATACAGAGAATGGCTGTTGTCCCAAGGGCTGATCCATGCAATCTTCTTCCCCTTGGAGATCCTGATGATCCTACTCCACCATTCACTAAAGAGATAATGAATGCCCATATCTCAAGGATGTTCAAGATGCCCACTATCAAAGCTTATGATGGCACGGGAGATCCCGCTAATCATGTCAGGACATTCTCTAATGCACTGTTGTTGCAGCCCGTGAATGACGCTATTAAGTGTCGGGTATTTCCTCAAACCCTGTCGGGTATGGCTCAAAGATGGTATAGTCGTTTGCCCCCGAACTCTATTGGGTCCTTTAGAGAATTAAGTCAGGCTTTTATTAATCAGTTCATCAGCGGGAGAGTGCATGAGAAAAGTTCAGCATCCCTCATGAGCATTATGCAGGGAGCAAAGGAATCCTTGAGAGACTACCTGAATCATTTCACAAATGAGGCTTTAAAAGTCCCGGACCTTGATGATAAGGTAGCCATGATAGCACTGCAACAAGGAACTAGGAAGGAGTTCTTCAAGATGTCCTTGGCCAAGCGCCCCCCTGAAAGCATGTTACAGCTCCAAGATTGGGCCGGGAAGTACATCAAGGTAGAGGAGAGCATGAGGAAGACAGTAGTAAGTAACGAGCCCGCTGGAGGCAAGAAGCGGAAAACTGATCTGGAATATATCGTTGAGGACAAGTATCCCAGAACTGAGCAAAACCCTGATTCAACCCCAAAGAAGGGAGGACCTGGGCAAAAGTTCACTGAATATGCTAAGTTGAATGCTCCTAGAAGCCAAATCTTGATGGAAATCGAGAAAGATCGAGATATTCGTTGGCCTAAAACCTTGAAGGCAGATCTTGTCAAGCTAGATAAGAACAAATATTGCAGATTTCACAAAGATGTTGGTCATGACACCGATGAGTGTAGACAACTGAAAGATGAAATTGAATTCCTCATTCGAAAAGGAAGATTGAACAAATACACTGGAGAAGGAGGGGATAGGAATAACAATGGAAGAAAGAACTTTGAAGATCGTTTGAGGGACCAAGACGATCAGGGGTGGAATCCCCAGCCTAGAGGACCGGTGATAAATGCGATTTTTGGAGGGCCGTGACCTTGAGTGCCTGTGATAAACATGATTTTTGGAGGACCAACTGCTGCTGGGTTATCCAGGAACTCCAGGAAAGCATATACTAGAGAGGTTATGCATATTATGGGAGAAGCCCCGAAGAGGGCCAGGACAGGAGTAACAATGGCTTTTGATGATTCTGACCTAGAGGGTGTGAAATTTCCTTATGACGACCCGCTGGTCATAACATCGATAATAGGAAATAGCCCGGTCAAGAGAGTCCTCATGAATAATGGTGCTTCGGTGGATATCTTGCTCCATGACACCTTTTTAAGGATGGGTTATAATGATTCTCAACTAACCCCGACCGATATGCCGATATATGGATTTGCGGGAATAGAATTCCCCGTGGAAGGGATAATCAAGTTGCCAACAACCATAGGCCATGAACCAAGGCAAGCAACACAGATGTTGGACTTTGTGGTGGTAAAGGCTAGTTCAACTTATAATGCTATCATGGGGAGAACAGGAATACATGCCTTTAAGGCAGTCCCTTCTTCCTACCATTCAGTCATGAAGTTTCCCACCCGGAATGGGATTGGAGAAGAGAGAGGAGATCAAAAAATGGCTAGAAGTTGTTATGTGGCCTCACTGAGGGCAGATGGAGTCGGGGGGCAAGTCCTGCCTATTGAAGATCTGGATATTCGAGAAAATGATGAGAAAAGAGGGAAGCCGGTAGAAGACTTGGTTCCAATTCCTTTGGATCCCGAGGATCCGGATAAAGTGACTTTCATTGGAGCCACACCAGAGGAGCCCCTTAGAGGGAAGTTGGTGAAATTTTTGCAAGAAAATAGTGATGTGTTTTTCTGGTCAGTAGCTGATATGCCAGGCATAGACCCATAACTAATCACTCACAAACTGAATGTGGATCCAAATTGGAAGACAGTGAAGCAAAAGAAAAGAAGTTTTGCTCCAGAGAGGCAAGTAGCTATAAAACAAGAAGTAGAGAAGCTCTTACAGGCTGGTTTCATTGAGGAGATACAATTTCCAGAATGGTTAGCAAACCCTGTAATGGTGAAGAAGGCCAATGAAAAATGGAGGATGTGTGTGGATTTCATTGATCTTAATGACGCATGCCCTAAGGACTGTTTCCCATTGCCAATGATAGATACTTTGATAGATGCCACTGCTGGGCATGAGATGTTGAGCTTCATGGATGGATTTAGTGGATACAATCAGATCAAGATGCACAAGAACGACATCCCAAAGGTATCATTCATTACTGACTTTGGTGTTTATTATTATCTTGTTATGGCATTTGGTCTCAAAAATGCAGGAGCCACCTACCAAAGGCTAGTGAATAAGATTTTTAAGGATCTTATTGGCAAGACCATGGAAGTCTATGTTGATGACATGTTAGTCAAGAGTCTAGTAAAGATTGGTCATATAGCCCATTTAAGGGAAGCTTTCGAGGTCCTGAGGTATCACAAGATGATGTTAAATCCTACGAAGTGTGCTTTCGGAGTAAGGTCTGGAAATTTTTTGGGATTGATGGTCTCCAAGAGAGGAATCGAGGCCAATCCCGATAAAATAAAGGCAATCCTGGACATGGAGCCAGCAAAAAGTATCAAAGATGTTCAAAAGCTCACCGGAAGGGTTGCTGCGTTGGGACGATTCATCTCCAAGTCTGGAGACAAGTGTTTGTCATTCTTCAAGTCCTTAAAAAAGGTTAAGGATTTTATGTGGAGTGAGGAAAGCCAGAAGGCATTCGTGGAATTAAAGAAATATATGGCTCAGGCCCCGGTGTTGGCCAAGCCAGCTTTGAATGAAGTTTTATACTTATACCTGGCCGTTTCAGAAAGTGCCTTGAGCGCTGTGTTGGTTAAGGAGGAATTGAAAATCCAGAAACCCGTATACTATGTTAGCAAAATTCTGCATGGAGCTGAGTTGAATTATTCAACTATTGAGAAGTTTGCTTTAGCCTTGGTAATGGCTTCAAGAAATCTACATCCTTACTTCCAGTCTCATAAAATTAAGGTTCTAACAAATCAGCCTTTGAGAAATATAATCCATAGTCCTAAGGCTAGTGGGAGGTTGATCAAGTGGACAATAGAGCTAGGAGAATTCGATATCAAGTATAAGCCACGAACGACAATAAAAGCCCAGGCATTGGCTGACTTCGTGGTGGAATGTACCATACCCAACCAAGAAATCAGGGGGTAAGAGGATACCATACCTCAAGATAAGGAAGTTGATCAGGGGAACAAAGAAAAGGATGATAAGGAGAAAGAATATCGGGTTCTCTATTTTGATGGGTCATCAAAAACAAATTCAAGTGGAGCAGGTTTGGTTTTACAAAGCCCCGATGGGTTCTTAATTGAGTATGCCATGAAGTTAGACTTCCCAACCACAAACAATGAGGCAGAATATGAAGCTCTGATAGCTGGCCTCGGCCTAGAGGGGACACTGAGAGTCAAGAACTTGAAGGTCTGTGGAGACTCGAAGTTGGTTATATCACAGGTGAAGGGAGAGTTTGAGGCAAGGGATGATACAATGGCTAAGTATGTCTGCCTAGTAAGGGTTGTGATGACCCAATTCGATGAATGCCATGTTGAGCATATTCTAAGGGAGGAAAATGCTAAGGCAGATGCCTTATCAAAGTTTGTTTCATCTGAGATAGAGGAAAGTTCA
Organism: Apium graveolens; assembly: GCF_009905375.1. Classification (NCBI taxonomy): domain Eukaryota; kingdom Viridiplantae; phylum Streptophyta; class Magnoliopsida; order Apiales; family Apiaceae; genus Apium; species Apium graveolens. The sequence continues at coordinate 199,966,991 of NC_133657.1, read as the reverse complement.
AGAAGTGTATACTTCCGTGTTTTGAAGACGCGAAGCATTGATGTTAAGCTTGTAGCTCCTATAGGCCTGGGGACGTCATGGATAGATCCCATTAAGGCTCACCTTCAAACTGGTTGGTTGCCGAACGATGCTACTGAAGCACGGAAGTTGGCTGTTCAAGCACTGAGGTACTCTTTGATAGATGGGATTTTGTATAAAAGATCTTTTGTGGTTCCTTACTTAAGGTGTCTCAGGCCCGATGAGGCATGTTTGGATCTTGAAGAAGTACATGAAGGTATTTGTGGGCAACACTTGGGGGCAAAGCCTTGGCTCATAAGATAACCCGTTTAGGCTTCTATTGGCCAGAAATGATGGCTAATGCCAAAGAATATGTGAAGAAGTGTGACCGCTGTCAGAAGCATGCACCGGTCGTTAGACAACCCCCCGAGATGTTGACCTCTATCAACTCACCCATCCCCTTTACTATGTGGGGAATGGATATACTTGGGCCTTTCCCCATGGCCACGACACAAAGGAAGTTCCTGATTATAGCCATCGATTATTTTACTAAGTGGATTGAAGCCAAGCCCTTGGCCAAAATCACAACTAAGCAGGTTGCACAATTCCTGTAGGAAAATATCATGTGACGGTATGGAATTCCCCACATCCTAGTCACTAACAATGGAACACAGTTCAACAATGAGGAATTCAAGAAGTATTGTGAGGAGAATGAAATTGAGTTACGATTCACCTCTGTGGCTCACCTGCAAGCCAATGGGCAAGCGGAAGTGGCGAATCGAATAATCCTGGACGGACTAAAGAAGAGGATCGAGAAGTCAAGGAACAACTGGGTGGATGAAATACTCCCAATACTATGGGCCTATAGGACTACCTGTAGAGTCACGACTGGAGCAACTCCCTTTATGTTAGCATATGGGGCAGAAGCAGTTGTGAAAGGAATATGTCCTAAGTCCAATCATGTATTAGGATTTAGGAATAACTTTTATGTAATCTGTTTTGATTTCATTGATATTAATAAAGACTTGTTTTGTTTTTATTACGGGCTTTATCTATTTAAGTGTTTAAATAAGATATACCATAGTTTAGAGTAAAGCTTTTTATGGATTATGATGAGATCATAATTGTGAGACCTAAAAAGATGATAACTCTAAACTTAAAAAGTTCCTGGTCATAGGATTACTAACTGGTAATTAATAATCCGCAAAGATCGGTACATACTATGCTTGCTTCATTATGAAGGATGTCTGTTCTCATAGACATTTGTGTAGTGACACTATAGCTAGTATGTAGGTGCTTATTATAGAATAAGTTCACTGAACATGACTCGCACAGCTGAACAACTGATGGAGTTCACTCACGTGTCAGCAGTTGTTCACCTAGTGATAGTTGTACAAGTATCCTTAGACTTGAGGTCATCATAGTCATCTTGTGTACACTGAACTATGCTTTGGTTTAGTTCTTAGTCTCCAGGGACAATTATTAGGGCTCTTCTGGGTATAGGAATTTGTACACGAAGATAGTGTATGATCAATAAAGGATCTACCCCTTCCAGTGAAGGAAGCGAATGTTCAAGGCTGATCCACTTATGCTAGTTCAGGAATCTCTGGCCAGAGTGAATGAAATTAGAAAGGAGTTTCTAATTTGCATAGAACTACACATAGTAAATGGTAAGCAAGTGATTGAATTAGATAGGCTTGACACGAGATCCATGCCTTGTATTTAATCAGAACATTGTAGGGTAGAAGGAGTTTATTGTACGGTAACTATTCACTGAATAGGTTCTTGGTATTCTAAGCAGTGAATTCATATTATCCGGATAGTCGCGATATGCTGAGAAGTATCCCTCATGATGTAGAATAAATATGATTAATTAATTAATCATATTTAATAAATTAGAGAATTTATATAAATAATGATAAAATAGTTTTATTATTATTTATTTCTACTACCGGCTTAATATTGAACCTACAGGGTCACATCATAAAAAGAGAATGATTTAATGGTGGAGGAATTAATTAATAATGGCTAATAATTATTTATTTGTGAAATAAATAATTAATTGGCAAATTTAATAATTGATTAAATGAGATTTAATTGATTATAAATTAATTAAGAAAAGTTCTTAATATTATTAATTAAAGGATTTAATTTTTGGAAATTAAATCAAGAGAGAGAATTATTTCTAAAGTGTTTAGAAAAAGGATTAATGATTAAAAGGTGTTTTAATTATTAATAAGAATAATAAATGGGATAATAATAATAATATTTATGGGAAAATTTCAGCTGAAAATTTTGCCTATAAATACACTATTATAGACCCTATTTTATTCCAACCTCGAAACCCGAAAACCCAAAAAGTTTGGAAAACCCAATTCTCTCCACCTCCTTCCTCCTCCTTAACATCGTTTTCTTGGTGGATACTGGTGGAGTGCTTCACACTTGAGGAGCAACTGCTAAGGATCTCTGATCATTGTCTCTGAATTAATTTAAAAGGTTATATTCGATCCCTCGAATTTTTATTCATGATCTGTATGCTTTTATTTGGATTTTATATGTGTAAAAGTGTTTTGCCATGTCCCCGCTGCGTTAAAAATCCAACAATGGTATCAGAGCCAGGTTGTATGCATATAGATCTGTGGTAAAAATTTCAGAATTTTATGTGCTTGTATGAATTAATTATGATTTTTACAAGTTATATCATGGATTAATTTTGTCTAATGAGAAATCGTTTCTCAGAATAATTTTGAATGTTGATCTGGGTTCTACAAGTGTTGTAGATCGTCTGGGTATTTTTTTCATAATTTTATGATGTATAGATTTTTTATTATGAATTTTTGAAGTTGTATCATTAATAATTCGTAATTAATTATTCATATATATATATATTATTTGTAAGTATATGTATATATCTGTTCTGCTGTATTCTGTGTTGTTGTCTGCTTATTCTGTGTTGCACGGAAGACGAGGAACAACTGTCAGGCGCGGAGTTCGAGGCGAGCTGTCAGGCGGCGGCTGAAAAACAAAAAAAAAATAAAAATAGGGTTGTAACGCATTCCGGGAATGCGTTACACACCTGTGGCGCATTGACGGAATGCGTTACACCCTTTAATGGCTGAAAAGGGGTGTAACGCATCACCGGAATGCGTTACAGGTACTGTAACGCGTTCCTGTAATGCGTTACATCCGTTCTATTGATTTTAAAATTGATTTTCTGGGAGTTTCGTAACTCCGTTTTAGGCGTACAATATACCGTTGGATTCGTTTTTTTGAGACGGATCTAATGGAGTGATCAATTTTAGTTTATATAAAAGTTTTGAACTGTTTATATTTCCAAAAGTGTTTTAAAGCTGTTTTTAACTGTTTTAACTGCTTTTAAATGCTTCATGTGATACATAGATATGTATAATGCTTAGACCAATGTGCTAGATGATGTAACATGCCTACCTTGATGTTTATTCATGTTTATATATGTGATATATGCTTAGTTTATCATGTGATGATAGATTTAGGTGAACTTAAATAAATATAAGGCGTTTGTTAGACAACCTAGTATAGTGAAATTGTTTCATAACCTTAATAATAATATTATGAATACAATCATGAGATTCTTGTGTTTATGAAACACGTAATTTAATATGAATTTTCGATATGAGAGAAAGGATGATTCTGTCAACAACAGATTTCTATCTGTAAGAAAGGGTTATTAAGTGACGCCTCTTTATAATGCTCCACCCGATCTGGGAATCATCTGATTATTGATTATTGATTTGAAATATTTAATTTAAAAGGAAGAATCTCTTTATAATATAATTATGATTGTAACGTAATATAATCCCTCTAAAATTAAATAATATCAAGTAGTAATTGGCCAATGACACAACGGGCTTGTGTCGGTCATAGCCTTCCAACATGGTAGAAAGTAGTTCTTATTTTTGAATCATTGTCGTTTCGTGCCACAGCCGAGGGCTTTGATTTCGAAATAAGAAATACTTGTCTATTACATAGAGATGTGTACATTGAATAAGAATCTAAAGGTCGTTACGTGCCACAGCCATGGGCCTTTGGGGACTGATTCAATTGTACGAAATGTTGGGTTAGACTTGACTTAGAATATTGAGTTTGTCGTGCCACAGCCGTGACTCAATTATTCAAGAGGCTAAAGTTTGATTAGGGAATAACATTAGATGTAATTGACAAGAGTTGTCTGCCTATTGAACATTACATGGCGTTTCGTGCCACAGCCGGGGTTGTGTAATGGAATGTAGGATCCCTATTCCCACTAGCATTATGAATGCTTAATTTTTCATGTAGGGAGTTGAATAAATTAGGAAAACTAGTGGGAGCCACTTATGAATAAAGACCCGATACATATAGTGTTTTGAAATGAAATAGAATATTTGCTAAGTGTTGTTATGTGTTTATCATTTACAGATTTACTTTATACATTATGTCTTCTGCACTATCACTCAGGAGCATACTAGATGCTCACAAATTGACTGGTCCTAATTATGCTGACTGGCTTCGAAACTTGAGAATTGTTCTCAGGATTGAGAAGCTGGAATACGTGATTGACTCACCTAAGCCTACTGAACCTACTAGTGATGCAGATAATGATGAACATGTTGGGTATCATAAGTGGATAGATGATGAAAATGTTGCTCAATGCATCATGCTAGCTTTCATGAACATTGAGCTACAGAAGCAACATGAGCATATGGATGCTCACACTATCCTCATGCATCTACAAGAGTTGTATGATGTGGCGGGGAGGACAGCTCGATATGAGATATCGAAGGAGCTGTTCGGTTGTAGGATGTCTGAGGGATCATCTGTGAATGACCATGTACTTAAGATGATCAATTTGATTGAACATCTTGGACAACTTGGTTTTGTCATGGATGGGGAGCTGAGCCAAGACCTGGTCTTGCAATCGCTTCCGAGTTCGTTCTCGCAGTTTGTTGTGAACTTTCACATGAATAAGTTGGATGTCAGCCTGCCTGAACTCCACAACATGTTGAAGACTGCGGAATCGAATTTTCCCCCTAAGAAGAGTTATGTTCTTCTAATTGGTGAAGGTTCCAATCCTAAGAAAAGGAAGAGGAACCCTTCCAAGAAGAAGAAAGTAGGTGAGAAAATGCCGGTTCCACCAAAAGCTGAAGACCCCAAGAGCAAAGTTGTTTGCTTTCGCTGTAACAAGGTGGGGCACTGGAAGAGGAACTGCAAGGTTTACCTTGCAGAATTGAAGAAGAAGAAGGGTAGTGAGACTACCGCTTCTGATTCAGGTATGTTCATGATAGAAGTGAATATGTCATTAAATCAAATTTCTACTTGGGTATTAGATACCTCCTGTGGTTCTCAAATCTGCAATTTGTTGCAGGGACCAAGGAGAAGTAGGACTCTTGAGGAAGAGGAGGTGATTCTACTGATGGGAAATGGAGCAAGAGTTGCTGTTGAAGATGTAGAATCATTTCATTTACATAGGCCTACGGTCAAGACTATTGTTTGAAATAATTGTTATTTTGTTCCCTCGATTGTGAGGAATATTATTCCCATGTTAGACTTGGCTGGATTTTCATTTATTATTGAGAATAATGAATGTTCTATTCTTAGAGATAATATTCTTTATGGACGTGGTACTTTAAATAATGGTCTGTTTAAATGTGACATAATTTACTTCAGATTGAATAAACTAATAAAAGAAAAGGGATGATGAAAATCTCACTTTATTGTGTCACTGCAGTCTCCATTTAGTAGACATGGAGAGAGGACTGCAAATTTGCTAGAAATGGTACACACAGATGTATGTGGACCAATGTCTACGCAAGCCATGGGTGGATTTTCATACTTCATTACTTTCATAGATGATAGATCTGGATTCGGATATGTGTTTGATGAAACACAAGTCTGAGGCCTTTGAAAAGTTCAAAGAATATAAGTATGAAGTGGAGAAACAACCAAACATAGTATTATAACTCTTCGATCAGATCGAGGTGGTGAATACTTTAATGGAGTGTTTCTAGATTATCTCAAAGTAAATGGTATAGTCTCCCAGTGGACTCCTCCAGATTGGTATCTGAAAGGAGAAATCGAACTTTGTTAGACATAGTTCGGTCCATGATGAGCTATGCAAATCTTCCAGTATTCCTATGGGGTTATGCATTGGAAACCTCAGCATATTTACTGAATATGGTGCCTTCCAAAATCTGTTCCTCAAACTTCGTATGAGATATGGAAAGAAAGGAAACCGAGTCTTAAACACGTTAAGATTTGGGGATGTCCAAGCTTATGTCAAGTAAGTTGACCCAGATAAGCTGGAATCTCGATCCGTAAAATGTAGTTTTATGGGATATCCTAAAGAGACTTTAGGGTATTACTTTTACACCGATCATCGGGTGTTTATCTCCAGACATGCTACCTTCTTGGAAAAGGAGTTTATCCTTGAAGGAAACAGTGGGAGCAAAATTGAACTTGATGAAGTTCAAGAAGCACAAACTACTACAGATCGAGTGGAAACACCTGTTCTGACTGAACAACCTTTTGTGGAACAGCCCATTCATAGGTCAGGGAGAGTGTCTCGCCAACCTGAGAGGTAATATGGCCTTGTCATTGAGAATGACAATGAGTTGTCGATCATTGATGATGACGACCCTGTGACCTATAATGAGGCTATGAGTAGTGTTGACTCAGAGAAATGGCAAAGTGCCATGAAATCCGAAATGGAATCTATGTATACGGTATACGAAAGAATGATTGGAGCAGATGGCCAGGTGGATACCTATAAGGCCAGGCTTGTGGGAAAAGGATTCAAACAAAGGCAATGGATTGACTTTGATGAAACCTTTTACCTGTAGCCCTGTTAAATTCAGTTCGGATTTTGCTTGCGATTGCTGCTTACTATGACTATGAGATCTGGCAATTAGCCAGATGGTTTTCTTTCCGAGGGAAATAAAAACCTAGTGTGTAAGCTACTGCGAACCATATGTGGTTTAAAGCAAGCTTCTCGAAAGATGGAATATTCGTTTTGATGAGACAATCAAAGAGTTTGATTTTATCAAAAACGTAGATGAATCATGCGTCTCCAAAAGGGTTAGTGGGAGCGCGATAACATTTCTTGTGTTGTATTGAAATAGAGTTGACACACATAACAACATAGCAGACCCACTCACAAAGCTACTTTTTGAAAGTCACTTTGATCGTCATAAAGATGAGATGGGTATTAGATACCAGAGTGATTGGCTTTAGTACAAGTGGGAAATTGAAAGGAATATGTCCTAAGTCCAATCATGTATTAGGATTTAGGAATAACTTTTATGTAATCTGTTTTGATTTCATTGATATTAATAAAGACTTGTTTTGTTTTTATTACGGGCTTTATCTATTTAAGTGTTTAAATAAGATATACCATAGTTTAGAGTAAAGCTTTTTTATGGATTATGATGAGATCATAATTGTGAGACCTAAAAAGATGATAACTCTAAACTTAAAAAGTTCCTGGTCATAGGATTACTAACTGGTAATTAATAATCCGCAAAGATCGGTACATACTATGCTTGCTTCATTATGAAGGATGTCTGTTCTCATAGACATTTGTGTGGTGACACTATAGCTAGTATGT